>NC_134043.1:24862109-25022109 GCF_965140245.1 Athene noctua | reverse complement strand
TCACAGGGGAGAATGTGTGTTTGCACTGGGATGTTTCTGTGGGATAGCCAAGAAAAGCCTGGGATGGGCCACTTGCCCCATTCTGGCTAGAAGGGTGGGAGCTTGAGCCTCCAAAATCAACAAGTTTTCTTGGGACCTGTGCTGAGGCAGAGCAGGGAGCATCAGGGAGAAGCTAGCAGAGCCTGTGTACAGACACAAATAGTGTAACTCAGCCCTGGCTGGACAGGAGGGTGAAGCTGTGAGAGCTGGTGGCATGGGGCCAACCCCCTCCAGGCAGGGACCCCTTGCTTTCAGCAGCACTGCCTGCGCTGCCTGCTCCCAGCGCGGGAGCCGAGCCTGCTTGTCCTGGGAGCCCATTACTGTCCGGGCCTTGGGCCCTGTGGGGCTGTAGCTGTCCACCCAGGCTTTTCAAAACTGTTAATCTGCCCATTTTCCATTAAAGGGGGCAAAACTCAATGACTGTACCAGTCAAAATGCCAGAGATGGATAAAACATTTTTACTGAAAGAGTATCTCTTTATTCCTCATGAAAATGTTTCACAGTAGTGTTTCCCCCTTCACTGATGTTTTCTGATGGGAAAAAGGTTGGGATGTGTTGTTTGGGGAGTACTGAAATATGTACTCAGGGATGGTATGTACATATAATGTTCTAATTGACAAGCATTGAAATAAAACGCTGTTATTAAAACAAAGGGTTGCAGCACTGTCAAGATGAAATATGGCAGTTCCAAATCAATATGCTCTTTTTTTTCCCCCCCTCCAGGAAATTTCAAATTTTTTGTCTTGCCAGAAGAGTGCTTTTTTAATGCCAGAATATTGCTTGGAACAGTAATTCATGCTCTTCAGCTCTGCCCTTTCCCTGGCGTTTAGCATTGTTAATTGTAACAAAGGGAAGTAATTAACCCTCTTCACTTGCGCATTGGGAACAAAGGAACAGCCATAAACTGGATCATAGCTGAGCCTGACCAAATGAGTATTTTCATCTTGGCTAGGGTTAAAGGCTGGGAGGGGTGATATAGACTCTTCCCTGTGAGCAAACTAATGCTCAGGAATGAAATGGCACCAGTCATTGGGACATAGCAGGTCACTTCTCAGATAAAGACTGATGGAAATCTCAACTAAGTCATTTTTGAATTCCGTAAGTAGCCCTGAGAGCCGGGTGCCCCAGAGCCATAGGTTGCTTGTAATAGCAGAGAAGATCTCATTACCCACGCTGTCTCGTGTGCACATTCTCTCTCTTCCCCAGATATAGATGTACTGTAACACGCACTCTTGTCTGTCTCATTCAATTAGGAGAAGGTCATAATAGCTTGCTTACTATATTTAGAATATTTAAGTCAGTAGATGTAAATATATAGCATTGCAGAAAGGTAATGATTTCAGAAGGGCATAGTTTATAAATGAACTCCTCAACCCATGAAGTGCCAATATTTTAGAAAATACGCTATTGATACCTCATTTTTTTCCTAGATGTAGTTCTAATAACAGCTTGGATATATCCACCAAGATAATGTTTCACTTATATGTTTCTTTTTAGAATAAAATCTTTCCACAATGCATTAGAAAGTATATTTGAAAATATATGGATTTAAAAGTCAATTTGAAGCACAATTTTTCTTTGGCTATTGTTTGGACGTAATATTTTCAGATTATGCACCTCTCATTTTTACCTATGAAAGGTGCAGTTCTTTCATGTCCAGCATATGGAATTGGTTGTCCGTCCAAATCTCAGTACCTCTGTGAGAATTTGGCAACATTTTCAAGAGTTTGTTGCACAACCTGATGGAAACATTTGAAAATCTGACCCTAGTTTGGCATGAAAACTTTGAAGAATTGCTGAGACTCTGGGGAGAATAAAAGGACTGATGAGTCTTTTTTTTTGACACATTAATTTTAGATCTTGCAGAGAATATTTGATAACATGCCATAACAAAGAACTGCAGCCTCTATTGATGGGTGTATTGCAGCTTTTCAAAACTGAAATATCCCACATTAATTCATCTTTTCTTTCCCAACTGAAGTTAGAGTGAACCATTATGGAAATTGATAGCACCACCTATTGATGTTATTAGAAAACTGCAACTCATCATAGTATTTTCATAATTTTAAAAAGCAAGAAAAAAATGAAATATATAATTTCTTCTATTTTATTATGGAAGCAGCCAATTGTGCAAGTGATCTGATTCAGTTATTCAGATGACTAGTAACTGTTATTTAAAAATGTTATTAAAAAAACTTTAAAGAACGTATTTGGTGACTTTGTTGAGAGACAGGAGCATTCTCCTGTGTTTGTGCAAGACCCATTCATTGTGCAGTGCATAAATAGATGGTCCAGTGGAAATGATGGTGGTGAGGCAACAGCAAATACGTTATGAAATTAATTATAGGAAATCTAAATGCCTTATGGGAATGTTTTCTTGCAAAAAGTACTTTGGAAACATGCATTCCCTCTCTCACAGTATGCGATTAAGTTGTTCTGAACGACACCATGGTGTTGTTGCAGCAGTGCACACCTCAGCCCTGCCAGGGGCCATGTGTGACAGGCACTTGGGTAGGTACGGGACCTACTGAAATCAATTGGTCTCGTCGCAGATCGCTTTGCAAGACCAGGGCGCTGGATGTCAGATTTATAGGCCTATTACTTTCAACCTGATTTTTGTATGCTTTCTCTGCTAGCTTTTAGCAGAACTATTTTAGTTGTTTCCCAAACCCTCTTTTCTTACACAATATGAAAAGACCTGGTAAAAAATAACTATTAGCAGTTCAACAATTTTTAACCTTAATCTCACATAACACATGTGTCTGCTGCTGTATTCAGGCTGCCACAGCCCGCATCTGGGAGCCAGAAGAGAGAAATACATGTGCTTGTACATTACATAAGGTACTCCTAGATCCCTGCCAGTAGTCAAAATACTTTGGGGAAGAATGGATCTGTGCCCAGAATGGATTTCTTAAGGCCAAATCTCAGTCTAATTTAGCTGTTAGTTGTCTCACAAGACATGCCCCTTATGCTGTGTCTAAGAGGCTCAGCTGAGCATGGTGGGTGGAAAGTAATCTGGTACAGGGACTGCCTGTGCCCAAGATCTAGAGGAAATCTTTGTTTCCTCTGCCCCATCCTTATTGCAGTCTTGTGCTGTGTGCTTGGGTAAAAATCTAAGTCATTGCTCTATACCTATTGTTTTATTATAATTCTGAGGTATAGAACTGCTTTTGGGTAGTTTTCTCCAGTGTAGCTGACAGGCAGCTTTTTGTGTTTGTTGTTTATGCAACATATGAGTTCCCCGGAACACTGATTTGCACCTAGTAGTACTTCAAGCTAAAAAAAGTTAGTGAGATCACCTTGTTGGTACCTGAGACTAAAGCTGAATTTTGCTTGGCAAAATAGACATATCTCTGTCATCTGACAGACCTTGAAATAATCTGTTTGTCATTCAGTTGAGATTTTCTTCCATACTAAGACCAAAATCCAACCAGAGTTGCCATGGGTTAATATTTTAATTGGTCTCATGTCCTGTTCTATTACATAAAGTCATAAAGCATCTGAATTAATAGATGCTGCTTTTCTTCAGCATCGTTTGTGTATAATGTAGTTCCCTACACCTTTTATGCACAGTATAGGACCATCAGCTTGAAATGGAGTTAAAACAATACATGAATCAGGTACTTCTAGGGCCTGAGACACCACTGAGTCACCCTGACAATGGCATCCTGTTTCAGAAGATGTTTTGTCTTCTCCTCATGGCTATGCAAAAGAACAAATATATCAAAAGAAAAGACCAGTGAAAGCACCAGGAAAATAAGACCATCCAAAAAGCAAGATACCTAAACTGGGGAAATAGAACATTGGTTTTCTACCTTTTTCTGGTCTTCTCGTTTCCTTTTTCAGAAGTCAGGCCTAATATGAGATGATTTTTAAACTGATGTTATAATACTAACTCAGCAACATGTTTCAGACCATTTGTCTTTGCCTAACAGAAAGAGTGACAGGTTGCCTGAATTGTCTTCTCTTTATCTTTTGGTCTTTTTTTTTTTTGTGTGTGTGTGTTATTATTATTAGGTGTTGCACAATTCTGCCATGTGAAAGGCTGAATCATGAAAATATCCTGCCATCCGCTGTCCAACAACTCACTAAAATTCCTGAAGAAAAATAATATTTTATCTTCTCACCTGGAAGTGTTCATGAATACAAATAACAAATGCAAATGTCACAGGGACAGTGGTATTAGGAATCAAAATGTCCATTGTGTATTTTGTACAAATATATTCATTATGCTAGAAACGCATGATGACTGAGAGATAGTCCCTGTTGGTCAATGGTGGCTACAGCTGATGGATACAGATTATTAAATTTTATTTTAGTAACAGGTAGAGACAAAGTGGCTCAGTGTCTAGCAATGCATACAAGTATCTGCTATATAAACCCATGCAAATATTTTTTGGTAACAGTCAATGAAATCCTATTGCTTCTCTTAGGTTACAATAAGAAGCTGATATATGAGTCCATATATACGTAAAAGTATATAAAATTAGGAGAACTGATAAAATTTTTGGTGGGTCATTCAAAATATGTTTCCTTACAAATTCAAGGTGGTCAGCACATACCAGTGGAGGTCTCTGGGCCGGGCAGGTTGAGTGGAGGAATGCAATGACTCGTTGCAGATGTTGCATCTGGGGGTTCACTACCAGCTGGGAAGGCAATTTTAATTGTACCAGTGGGACATTCCTGTGGTCATCAGTACTGACTTCTGCTGCCCTGCATCCTCAGTGCTGCTGTGACTGAAGACGGGCTGCTGGGGCTGTCTCTGGGGCCAAATCCAGCCAGCATGACCTGTTCTCTGCCCTGGTGCCTCTAGACCATGCAGGTCCTCAGCACATCTGGCCAGAGATGTGCCACTTACCAGCCTGACCAAGAAAAGGCGCAATCACCAGAAATGCTTGCTAAGAGTAGCCTGCAATCTCAAATGCAATAAGCCATAGGTTGCTTGTAATGAACGGCAAAACTGTGACTGATTTTAGGTAATGGGAAACAGAACATAGCACTTGCGGAGGGCACTAGGCCAAGGAGCAAGACCCCTGCGAAGCCACCCTGGGCTGTGTTACTGAGTCAGCACGTGGGCCCAGAGCCATCCTGCTCTCCAGCCCAGCCAAGGGGACCCGGGAGGGGAAGGGCTTTTGCTGTCTCTAAAGCTTTCTGCAGTCTCACTTTTCAAAACCAGCAGAACAGAAGTAAAGGGCTTGCAGGGGGAGGATTTTCAAGGTATGGAAACACTGTGCTGATGATTTGACAATAAATGTTCTGCAATTACAGCTTCTCCCACTCCTCTGACCTTCTGGCCCCACAGTGCTTGTTATGAGCAAGGTCTGAGCTGCTCTGAGTTTGAAGGACTGAGTTTGACTCAGTCTTTGTGCTCTGGCAAACTCCCACTGCCTTCAGGACAGGTTTGATTTAATATAAGGACTAAAATCCTTGGGGCTTGGCCTTAGGAGAGTAGTAAATGCAATCAGCTTCTTTGGTCTGACAGAATGAATAAACAGAGGCTCCAGGGCACTCGGCATCAGCAGAGAAGGCAGAGATTATGAAGGAAGATCTGGATCACATTACTGATTCCCATTTCATGGTAACCGCTTGTGAAAGAGATGTGGGCATCACCCTGGACAGCCCAGTGAAGAGCTCCCCTTCATGTCTTTCAGTGGTTAAAACCCAAATGAAAGGTATCAGTTGGGAGAGTGAAATAACAGCAAGAATATTAGAATGACGTTATTATATAAACTTCTCTTTGTGTTCAGTTCTCATTACTCCGACTCAAAAAGGAAATAGCAGGGATAACAGAGCTTGTACTGGGATGATGGAAATTTGTGGAGATGTGAAATGACTTCTGAATGAAGAGAGAGTGAAAAGATTGGTGCTATTTAATTTAGATGAAGATAAACAAGAAGGGACATGACAGAGGTACAGATGCTATTGAGAAGGTAAATCCAGAACCACTTTACCTCTTCTCATGACACCTGAATAAAAGGTTATTACAGGTTAAGAACAGGTAGAAGTAATGCTGCTCAGCTAATGAACAATAACTAGTTTAGTCATGGAAATTCATGGTCCACGACTCACTCTATACACCTGCACTTTGTTTTACCAGGGCTTTGCATGTGGATAAAACTTAAAGTAAATTAAATAAAGGTGTGAAAGGAACTTTTTCTTCATAATGTCTTTCACTAAGTTGGTGCTAGTACACGCTGCTTCTACTTTTTTTCCAGTGTGAAGGGAGACAAGTCCATAGACCTGATCTTGATCACTTGGGCATTACTGAAGTGAATAGCAAATGCAACCAGAGTGATTTTAGTTAAGATAATCAGTCTGAGGGATAAGTCTTTGAGAAAGAACCAAAATATGAAGAAACAGATGATTATACATAGCTCTGAAAGGAGCCATTGTTGGGATGCTCACTTGCTTCTTTTCTCTTTGCAAGGAGGAGTCAGGATTACCTGCTAACTTGTTTCAGATGCAGCTACTCAGGTTGGGCTAATTTAAGAGTAAGGAGCTTAAATACTTCTTTTTTTTTTTTTCCCCTCTCCCCTCTCTGAACAATTACTGAATGTAGTATCTCTCCATGAAGTTACTGTTTTATGGCTCACACAAATACCTGAATAGAGGGTTAGCACTTTACTGCCTGAACTGTGGTAAGCACTAAAGTTTATCTTTTCACTTCTCTTTAGTTGATTTATATGAGTACTGCCTCCCAGGAGACACACTGCATATTATGTGGTTACATGGTAAACATGTTATTTTTTAAGCTACATGTGGAGAAATGAGAGTCAGAAAACGAATTCCTGAAAGAAGTTATCACTATAAGGAGAGATTTGTCAGAGTTTACTGAAAATATTATTTATTGTGTCCCAGTGCATAAAATGGGGTAATTTTATTAAAGTAGTGTTTGTGGGAATACAATTCTTTGTCTCTATGATAAGGAACATGATTAGCAGTCTCCCTGTGCTTGTAGGAGTGCTAGGACTGTGGGTGAGCTGGTAGTGGTCTGGCAGAGCTCTGCGGAGCAGGGGGCTTTTGACATCACTGTGATTCAGAGGCTTGGCTTTTCCTAGGCCTTTTGTTTAACAGATGACAGGTTTGCCCTTTATGTATTCGAGCTTCAGCCTCCCAAATGAAAAACAAAATCCACAGCAACCCCTGAAGTTTTTCAAGTGGATGTTCCCTTGTTTTTGCACAAGATTCCCTATGTGAAAATGTCACTGCTTCGTGTGCTGCTGCTGAAGGGTCTTTGGGGCTGCACTGGGTTGTTCAGGACTGTCCAATTGAGTTTGACTGGGGTGATGCTCCAGACAATTTTCCAGGAAAGCTCAAAACCAATTTATTTGTTTTTCTTAAGCATTTATTGCTTTCAATTGGAACCAAGCTCTCAGTAGGCTTGCAGACAAAGACCAGATTTGGAAAGGGCTTAGTGTTGGTTTTTCTGCAAGCAGAGGCCTTCTGAAAACTGAGTCCTACAATCCACAGTATTTACTGCTGGTGCTCTGGTCTTTAGGGAATTGGGAATGTAAGGGCAGAAATAAAGGCAATTGACACAGTTTGGTCTTTTAAGTATAAGGATGTCACATTAGAGTGGCAATGGACTTGGTAGGTGTCAAGCTCAGGCTGCACCTGCAATATTGCATGAAATCCTGGAAAAAGCATCATGATGAAAATATTGACAAACTGTGGAGAAGGTGAGAGGAGCAACAAAGCAATCAGAGCAGAAGGGACCAAATGATGAGGAAAGATTAAAAAAAAAGCTAGTGCCATATCTATGACTTTGTTAGAAGATGATTGATGGGAAACACTGATAAGTTTGAAGGGAGCCTGAACTCAAAAAAAAAAAAAAGAGAGTAGTTAGGACAGTACAGGAAGGTATAACTAAGAGTGATGGGGTGAAATTAAGCAAGAGAAAATTTAAGCTGAATCTTAGGAAAAAATCATTACTGAAATATATTAGGTTGCTGAGTGATTGTCCATGGGGAGCAGTGCAAACTACTGCCTGTAGATTGTTTAGCCTGGGCAAAATGTTTTCAGGCATGCAGCTGAGGAAGCTTTAAAAGCAGGAGACTGAACTATACACCTTTATCAGGGGTTTTACTGTTTCATGTATACCATTTACAGGCATAATTTGCTTAAACCCAGAGCATCAAAGTGGCTTTGACCATTCAGCCCTGTTGAAATTGGTGGGAGTGAGATATGTAAACACCTAATGGAGATTTTGAGCTGAAGAACTTGATCCCCATTAGGAGGAAGGACCAAAACAGTAACATGTCTTCTACTTAAATGTTAATATATCACTACCACCAGCCTCAGGCAGGCTGTAGGAGCCCTGTGCAGGATGTGGGACATGCTGTGGTATGCTGTACTGTGCCACGGCAGCGGTACCCATCTTCACAGCTCATCTGACTGGGCAGCCTGTGCCAGTGGGGCTGACTCGCTCCCCAGTCTATTCCAGCCCACAGATGCAGTGCCCTTGAGATGCACGTCTTTTGCTTTGGATGCAGAAAAGGTTTCCAGGAAGCAGCTGCCATTGTTCTTGAGCCAGGCAGAAGGCAAACCTTCCTTCTCAGGTGCGCCTGATCAAGATGATGGTGTCCCCTTTTGTGAAAGCTTGGTGTCCATTGTGCTTACCTGGCATGTGGGAACCTGTCTCCCTAAAAACCTTCCTGGGGGAATAGTTCAGGGTGTCATCTTGTTCTTCAGGAGAGCTCCTAACTGAAGGGGAGGGTTTGAATGTGGGAACTTTGCAATCCTTGGTAAAAACTCCTCAGGTTTGCAGAGAAGAACATAAATTTCTTGGGCTGGATAGTGACAAGAATAAACCCAAATAGCCCATGGGCCAGGCACCCACTGGGAGCAGCAGAACCTGAGTTTCATTCCCTGCTTTGGTGTCTTCCTTGAGTAGTAATGCTACTGCCTCCTGCCTTTGCATTTCATGTGTGACTTGCCTCTTCTGCATCTGCTGTGAGCTCAGGGTGTAAAGAGAGGGAAAAATTATTTGTGGATCTCAATAAGCAACAGGGAGAGACAGGCTGTAGGCTTCCCATCTTGTTAAGATTGACATGACCTGCCTGAAAACAGACTTTTTAGGGACATCTCAAAGATAAGTGTTGAAAAACAGAAGGCATCTGTGGATTTTGGGTGGCTTTGGAGATAGCTGGCAGCTTGATGAGGGTTTGAGGACTTCAATTTTCAATAAAGGTGGGATAAGCAAGTACTTAAATAAGAACACAAAGTCACTAGGGTCTGGGTGGACAGAAGTCTTGCTGATGATGACGTGTATTTCTTTGTCATGCAGGGCTTCTGCAGCACTGTCACATCCCACTCACATGAGGGAGACAAGTCATCGCTCCCATGCACTCACCTTGCATTTGTGAGGGAGAAACATAGAAAATGAGCCTTGAAGGAAACAAGCCCAACCATTTACCTCTCTTTCCTCAGTTAACAATTTTGCTTCATAGTGCTTCTTACTGTTTTTAGAGTTCTGGTTCTGTTTTATAACCATTTGAAATAGTTTTGAGTTATTTTTTTCCTCTATTGCTGCCCTTTGCCTTTTATTCTATATATTCACTACTCCCTATCTAAAGAAATTCTGCCTAAATTCCTTGAGGGTCTGACCCTTCCCTTTGCTTTAGTTTATGCTCCTTTGTTCTTGTGTTTGACATAAGCTCAAACAGCCTTGTAAAATCTCATTTCTGTTCCCTTCAGGATTGTGTATTCCTCTATGAAATATTTTCCCCACCCTCCTCTATCCTGCCTCTTCCTAGAAAAGTGCTTCTATTTTAGTAACTGTTTTGTACAATTAATTGTTAGAGTTCTGGATTCTTTTGTCACTTTCTCCATTACTGTCTCCATTACACATTATTGTTCCACACTGAGTTTTCATTACGAAATAAGCCTTACTCAGTTTTTGGATATTCAGCACTCTATCTTATTTCCTTTACATTGTCCTAATTTTTCTCTTCAGCAGTTCAGTGCAGGGCTCAACAAACTGTAGGCTGTTGGCATCACGTTCTCTTTTCAGAAAGGTGTATTCTGATCTAGGTTTGCTGCTGTTCACAATGGAATATGTAGTCTTTTTCCCTTATACAAAATTCTGAATTACAAAAACCACAAGTGAAAATAGGAAATTCACTTTTGTAAAGTGTATTTGACTTTATGTTCCTTTTTGGAAAGAACTATAATTTTGAGCCTGTACATTATACTAGTACTGCAAACTGCCTTGCTGTCTGTAATATAATACAAATTATTTTAAAACCAGGTCTTTATTGTAAATAGTGCTAAATAGGATTCAACAGTGCATCCAGGAACTGGATTCAACAGTGTGTCTATCATGTTGCTGCAGATAGCTTAAAATGAAGAGGAATTTGGCAAGAAGAAAGTTAACTAAAGAAGGAAATGAAAATTCAGAGTGAAACGTGTTTGCTAGACATACACGGGAGCTGAAGGCTTCTGAAATGCCTGTCTCAAACAGCTCATGCTGCTTTTTAGAACACAATTTTACAGTTTCTTTTCCCTGGAGTGTGCCATTAGCTTCAGTCTTCCATTAACTTCCTTGGTAACTTTTTAAAAGAACTCTCTAGAGATGAGCATGTCTCTGGAGGACCAAATACCAGCTTGATGAAATTGAACAAATGAGTGATTTTACTGGGAAACAATTTTTCTGTTTGTCTTTTTTATTTTGACTTCAATCAGGAAATAGAAAATTTGCTATCTTATGTTTTATGAAATATGGAATAGGTATTAATTGGAACACCTCATGATTAGTTTACATGCTGCACTGGCCAGGAATTGGAAGAAACAAAATACAAGCTCTATCAGCTTTAACACTTGTAATAGGTATTATTTGAAAATGGGATCCTTTATTCTGCAATTCTGACTGTGAACTTTACACACTTCCTGGGGTTTGATCTGTCTACAGAAGTTTCTCAAAATGAAATGCAGAATTCAACACAGGCTTTTTCTCCAGACACGGATGTTTCCAGGAATAAGCTTTACAAATAACGTAGTCCACATCTTAAAGGATTCCTTCCCTTTATCCAAAGGAAGTACAACTGGAGACAGGGCAAAACCACTTCATCTTTTAAAGCATTATTATCCCAGAGTATTGTACAGCATTGTCTATCAAACATAGTCAACATAGAGATTCCTACAATATTTAGTAATGAGTAAAACAAATAATTTTTTGTTATTGGCAAAAATGTATCACAGCTTTTTGTGTCTTCAGTGAGTTTACGGGTTCCAGGGTTCCTGTTGACACCGCTGAAACATAGTTTTCTGAAAAGTTAATGATACTTTAGAGTGATTTGGCTTCAGGACAGCTTTGCCTGAGCCAATCCTGTGGTAGTTCCCTTAGTGCATTTTGGGGTTTTCTCCTAGCAAAGTTCATGCTCTATTTTAGTGGCAAAAGAGTGCATATCTGGTCTTTGTGGGTGGTGCAGTGAGCACCTCCAGCTAAATGGTGGGGGCTGGTTTGTTTTATTGCTCAAGGCTGGGGCTCGCCCTGTGGTGTTTCACATGAAGCATGCTCTGGTGCAGTGCCTACCATGCAGATTTCACAGAGCCAGTCTCTTCAGCGTGCCCCTGCCCCAAGCCATGCACCTGCCCCCCTACAGCAAATGACCCTGTGTGCTTCCGTGCAGTCAACACGGCAACACAGTCGCTGTTTGATGTGTGCTGTGATGCTCCTGCTCACCACCTGCTCCATTAGTAGCTGCTGCTCAGGAGCTGGTGGCACGCTCCAAAACACAGAGATACATACACACATATATATATACACAGAGGTATGTGTATATATATATACACACACACACATACACAAACTTATATACATATATATTTAATTTCCTCTGTGAGATAGGCATGCTACTGCTAGCAGAAGGGACCTGGCCCTTTCAGGGCTCCTCAGGACCTGTAGGCACAGAGGTAGTGTGTGTCAGGCTGGGACTGGGACTCAGCTGGGGAAACTCCCCAGCAGTGGCCCCAGGTTTGGGCGAGATCCCAGGAGATCCCAGCCAAGGCCCCTCGTTCTCTCCAGATCCCAAGTTAAAACAAATGAATCCAGATGGCCAAATATTGTTAAAGCTATTTTGCTTCCAGACTTCTGTTTTTATGGTATGCTGTCATGATGTGAGGATATATCAGGGTGTCAGACAGCACAGGGCCTGCCAAAAAAGCAGTGGAGGACTGTTCTGGGTAGAGAGAACAAAACCTGGCACAGACTGCGTTCATATCCTCTATCAGTGAAGTCATCTCTTCTTTACCTCGGTTGTTTTATATCACAGCACAAGAGAAAGTGAAGATATGATGACCAAAGGTTTCCTCCAGCAAAGCCTTTCCAAATCAGTTGGTTCCCAAATTGTTAAGCTGGGAATAGGTAGTGGTGTGTGAGGTGATGGTCTTATTCTGGAGCATAGGGCACTCTCCTCCCTTTACCTCTCCATGTAAGAAAAGTGGATCCAAGCAGACTATACATTTAGTAGGATAAAAGGAAACCTGATATCATTTATGGTTGTGTAATGTGATGTATTTCATATGAATGCAGTTTTTATGAGCAAGAAACTTTTTCTCCATATTCTACTTTTCACATACATATATGTAAAATAGAATCATTAGGCAAAGGATTGTGTTTGATTTTTACACCTAGCCAATACAGAGACAAAAATTAGTTTGACATTCAGTAGAAACCATTTGGTGCAGGAAGAAAATGTAAAGAAGTCCCTTGTTTCCAAATAAAATTCTCTATGTGTGAGCCATCCATGGGAGACAAGGAGAATTCTCTTTACAAAGATCAGGGAGATCATTACTGTGTCAGTGTGTAATTTTTCATGAAAGAGCATATTCATTCTTTTTCATTTCACATACACAAATCAGAAATGTACTATCTAGGCTCAAGTTGTGGGAAGTTTCCCATAAAGGTAGTTGCAGTGATGAACAAGACTGAGTTAGTGGGCTTTTGCTTTGCTGTTTGAAAATCATTCAGTACATTGAGATTTCCAACAACGCTGATTACCTAGCCATTATGAGTGTACGTTACCAGCTTCATGCTGGATAACTGCAGCAAATATCCTCCTCTTGAAGGGATGGCAGACATCTCCTTGCTGCATGGTACAAAAACTGCTGTTGGTTTTATTGTTTGATTGAAGGCAAAATTTAGCCTGGGGGTAAGGAGTTAAAATGATAATAGGGACTGGCCACCAGCTTGCTATCAGACTGGTACAGAAAAGATAGACTTAGCACATTTCCAACATCCTCTAGCCTGTTTCAACATTTTAAAGAAAACAGATGCAAATATAGGGCTTTGCTTTTGTATCGCAGCTGGAAATTGTGTTTTTATAGTACATATACCACATTAGAGTCCTCTGTGTTCCACAGTTATAATTTTGGTCTTTATCACTGTGTAGCTATCGCATAGTCTAGGAGTTTAGCTGAGCTCTCGCAATAGCTTAGCTTTTTTATTGACAATCAGAAAACACATCTTGGTGTTGTGGCAGGAGCTGTTCTTAGTCTTGCAGTTTATTGGGCAATATTCAAGTTGTTTGTACAGCTCCATAGATATCCTGGATACTTTACAGACAAATATAAATCCAGTCTCTGCCCCAAGGTATTTACATTCAAAATGCAAGGTGGCACAGGAGTAGAAGAGAAAGCAGAAGATGACTGGGAGGAGGACTGGGAGTAAATCATCAACTTGTAGAGCAACCTTAGCATTATCATTGTGAATACCGAAGTCACTAAAAAAGCTGCTCTTTTTTGTTGATAGTGTTCTTTTCTCATTAAATATTCAGTTTTAGAGTGATGTTAATGTGTAACCGCTATGAGATCATGTCGATAGCAGTTGCTAGAGGTCTAAAGTCACAGGTCAGTGTACCAATCACAGCACACCACACCAGCCAAACAGCCATGGGGTACCAAGCACAAGGCAGCAGTGCTACCCTGAGCGTATGGCTACCACATTACTTCTACGCAGGGACACTAATTTTAGGATGTGATGCCAAATCTTCCAGTCAACATGCTGTACAAAATAGTTTTCTCTTTGTCACTGAACAATTTTAGGGATACAGTCCAGCGCAGTAGGGCTGTAATCTTGTTTATTCTTCGCAGACACTACATGGCTCTCTAAAAACCTTAGAGATCATCACCCCCTTGTTATCATAGCGGGTATGCACCTTGTAATCTTGCTGTACTAATTGTTGAGAAAATGTGCTTGGTAGTCTACACCAGCAGAATCCCAATTGCCAAGGTAATTAATAGTGTTACAGACTTCAAGGCCATAATGCTCATCAGTTATTAATTAGCAATTCATTTTGCTGAATAAATAATACTTATGATTGATGATGGAACTTGTAATTGGGCACTAGTAGTGTTCCTCAAGGGAACAGCTTCTCTGCAAGTATTAACTATGACAGTAACAGCTCAGAAACCCAAGATCATTTAAGAAAATCTACTCTAAACAACTGTGACACAATCAAGGCATTTGCATTCAATGTTGGAAATGTAGAGCTTAAACATCAGAGACTTGCCTATGGTAACCAAATGCTACCATTTTTGTCTATCTTGCTTGTATTTTGCTTTGCTTGAAGCATTGCCTCCTTATAAGGAAATGTCCTATATAATTTTATGGCATGCATTACATTGTCTTTATGAGTTTTCATATGCATTCTTCACAAATTCAGAAGATAGTATAATAAAGGAAATACTTTCTGAAGCACAACAACCAATGTAAAAGGAATTTGCTCAGATTAAATCTATTTCAGATTAATAGATTGTGGAAAATCAATTTTATTTTATATTAGTTGGCACTACCTTTTGGCATAAATAAAATTGAGCTTAGCCTTCCACCCCAGAACGGAAAGAGAAACTGGTAAATAAAGCAAATAAGCTGTTAGTTTTAACTGGGTAGTCAACAAAGACAAGTATGGGAGGTCAGCTGCTGACCAGATGCTGCCTTCAATTAATATTCCAACCTTAAAAGACATTTATCGTTCAGTTTAGAAGGCAGAGCAGCTGAGTCATAAAAGCAGCCCACAAAAGATATTTTAAAGCATTTATAATGGCTAAATTGCTTGAAATAAATTAGCCCTGAAAATAAACATATTTTGTACAGTCTATGTAAACCAAATTTCTTCTCCCTGTAAATTGCTTGAACTAAGTGGGAGTCTGTGTTTGACAAGAGCATACATTTGCTTCATTACTACATGTGGGTTATTTTTTTCCTTTGAAAAGGGTTAATAAACTATAAGATATCATTGCCAACTAAAAGAGTCCTGCACCCTTTTAAGGGAAGAAGATGCTGCAGAAGAACAAGTTAAAAAGAAACGCAGAGACTGTGTTGTAATGCTAACAGGCAATTAACAAACTCATGGGTGTTAATTATCTTCATACTGTATCATGTTCAATTAGCTCAGCCCCTGCAACAAAGGCAACCATGAGCAATTGCTTTGATAGGCGTACAGTACTTCATTTGTAGTTAATCGGTTTAAGCCTTGCAGTTGCTAGGCTACACCAGTCTCCAGAGGTAGAAAGCTGCACAGATGCACTATGTTTAAATGACTACAGAGAACTGTTTAAACTCAAACCATGTATAACTCTTTATTGATTTTTCACAGAAGATCTCAGCTCTGATGATAAGGTTTTGATATATTTTCCTGCTACAGCCAGTTCCTTGGAGTATTGCAGAAAAAAATCTGTCAATATGCTTCTATTATGATCTCTTGATCTGTGGCTATAAAAACCTTTAGCTGCAGCCCTTATTATAAAATAATGGAAGAAGCAATATTTGATTTTTTTCTTTTTTTTTTTTTATCCCCCACTCTATAATACATTGAGATTTTTTTTCCCAGTGTCTCTAGAACTAAATTACAGTATGTTCCGTCTGTATTTCTGTGTTAGAATAATACAGAAGAATTTCTAGCACTAATTAATTTGATTGACTCTCAGCAGGAAAGGATCAGCTGTAGCATCATGAACTTTAACAATAACTACCAACTGATGGGCAGTTCACATCAATAAGACCATCACTAGCCTCCCTCACCTGTCACCGGGCAGGGAATGAGCAATAACCACCCCCTGCAGATGCACTGCTTAGCACTTTCTGCCCGATTAGCAATTTATAATGGTGATCAAGAAACAGTCAGCGGCAAATCAAGACAACTGTCTGGCTGCCTGTTTAATTGGCCTTGTTTGCTTTTTGATAAATGGCTCATGACTGCTATAGGCCTCCGTATTTTGACTTTTAATAGGCCACTGTGATTAGACTACCAACAGATACTAGGTCAAAACCGAGGGAAGGTGCAAAAAATGTTAATTAATATCAATAATAGGCAATTATTAGTTAGACAGAAGGACCTACTAGCTGCGTGCTCTAATGACTCAGAGATAACTTGAAGGGAAACAGTGCCAAATTAGCATAACTGTGTATGCAGGCTGCATGGTGGATCCTAGCAAACATCTGTTATGTGAGTAATTCAAACAAGATTCTTCCTTTTTGTATGATACTTACAAAATCATCAATTCTTTTTGGTCATTTCAAGACACTAATGATACCTTAGTGGTTGCTGATCTTGCAGTTGGGCTTTATGGAAGTCTCTCTTATCAAGAGCTAAATTGTAAAAGTTAATTTGGGTGTGGTTTTCAAGATTTCAAAATTAATTACTCATGCATAGAGGTTACTAATATTATACTTAGAGGAACTCATGTGGAGCAATCATGTTATTCCAGGTGTTGCTCCCACCACAAATAACTTTTTTCCCCCTTTGTCACTTTTAGGAAAACAAACAAGCAAACAATGATGGGCACTGACATATTTGTGTGTTTACTATTGCTGACATGCTGAATATACATGATGCAATATTACGTGGTATGACATGAGAGTCAAAATTATTACAAATGAGGGTGAGACAAAGGAGAAAAGGAGCTCCTCTTCCTCTAATTGGCCTACTGTCTGTGGTAGTTTTTAGGATATTGGGGATGTCACCTTCATTATAAACACGAAGCAGGGAAAGCACACACAAGCAAAGTGGTAGCACTTACTTACAAGAAGTATTTAAAATAAACTTTATATAGAGAGGTAATGGTTCTAGATTTTGGGCGATACTTTATACTTGCAAACTTAAAACTCTAAGCGAGCTGATGGTAGATGTTAGAGGAGACTTGTTCAGAGTGCATTACCTTGTGAGCAGTTTTATCACACTATTGGTATAATGGTTGTCTCTTTTTCACTGCAATGGTGAGAAATCCTTTTTAGTAGGGATGGTCATAACATATGCTATATGATACTGTTCTGTCCATGCTTCTCCCTCTCTCCTGCCCAAGCATCTGTATGTGTGTGATTGGGTAAGGAGTTAGTGAGAGTCAAGATCTGGTATAGCTTTACTCTGGGTATTTCTAAGGCAACTGCAGTCCCCACTAATATCGATGTGACATCAATAGGAATTCTATCATGACTGAAGAGGACACATTGATGCAAACAGAGTTGAGGCCTCATTATCAAGCCCAGAAGAAACATCTGTGACTGCTGGCTCAGGGAAGTGCTGCAAGGCTCTGTAGAGCCTTGTCCTGATGGAGGTAGAAAATCAACCTCTTGTTAAGGGCCACATCATTATATATATATATCTGTATATCATTCCTTTATCATTCCATATCTATATCTATCTATCTATCTGTATCTCCTTTCCCAGGTGTCACCAATCCCTGATTTGTCCAGTCAGTAACATATGCAGTACCAAGATCAGGTTGATGGACTGTCTAATTTGGACACAGTCTGTCTCTTGGAACCCATGCTACTGAATTTCTGCTGATATGATCCGGTATATGTTACAGCTGTTCGGAGCAGGAGGCATTTGTGCAGAGCTTTCTTTCGGTATTTCAAAATTGTTATTATATGACCTATATTATAAAGTTACAGGGAAAAGGCAGGCTCTCAGTAGCTGAGAGCTCACTTCTGGTGACAAGATGAGAGGTATGCTGTTTCAGATGTCTTGAAAATTTTTGGGAAAGAGAAGATGCTCCTGGCACATCATCTTTTGTAGGATTCAGGTGTCTGCTGAGAACCCGCAGTGCTGACTGACACAGGAGGGAAAGAAGTGTTTTGTGCTTAGAAATGCTTTACTTGTCAAGGGAGAAATTTTACTGGAAACTGAACCTCTGTATTCAGAGAGAGGAAAATGAAGGGACCCTGCAAGATTTGGGAGAAGAAAAGTCACTGCTTGTAGGGTTGGACCAAGAGTTATGCATTACCCTGTGTGGGATATGCCTCAGATGAGGGCAGAGGGTATACAAAAAAATAGCAGAATCACAGGTCTGGAAGGGAAGGGAAAGTTGGGCAGTGAGTGGTGTCTGGTGCCACCTTCTCCCTCCTCACCTGCTCATCTATCCCTACCCATCCAACTCGAGTGTGCCTTGTGGAGACCGCTCTTGGCTTCCAACAAATACAGGTGGCAGGGAGCATAAATGCATAAATGTTTATTTTCATAATTTTTCTCTTCTGACAGGCCTCTTTTTCAGTAGCTCCCTTTCTAGGGTTCCACAGACCTTTTTGGTCTTGCAGTTTGGCAGGTAGTGCCCTGTGAAGTTGTCTTGACTTCAGCTCGGCAGCCTGATGCTTGGCAGCCACAAGTCTGTGAGAGCTCACCCAGACTACAGGGGAATCATAGTAGGCAAAAGCACTAATTGCCTCCACTTGTTATGACTGATTTTCAATACTGCATTTTTTTCTTTGCCATAGAACAATACTTAGGGGCTCCAGAGGAGACTGTGGTATAATACTATGGTGAAAATATCTGTCCCAAGGATTTTAAGAGCTAAACAAAGTGGGAAGAGATGTTTCCACTTCATTGCTGGAAGCCGAGGCAGGGAGAGGCAGCAACTGAGGCAGGCTTTTTTCACTTTCCCATCTCAATCATAGAATCATAGAATGGTTTGAGTTGGAAGGGACCTTAAAAATCATCTAGTTCCAACCCTTCCACTAGACGAGGTTGCTCAAAGCCCCATCCAACCTGGCCTTGAACACTGCCAGGGAGGGGGCAGCCACAGCTTCTCTGGGTAACCTCTGCCAGGGCCTCACCACCCTCACAGTAAAGAATTTCTTCCTTATATCTAACCTGAATCTACCCTCTTCCAGTTTTAAACTGTTACCCCTTGTCCTATCACTATACCCCCTGATGGAGTTCCTCCCCATCTTTCCTGTAGCCCCCTTTAAGTACTAGAAGGCTGCTGTAAGGTCTCCCTGGAGCCTTCTCTTCTCCAGGCTGAACAACCTCAACTCTCTCAGCCTGTCCTCACAGGGGAGGTTCTCCAGCCTCTGATCATCTTTGTGGCCTCCTCTGGACCTGCTCGAGCAGGTCTATGTCCTTATGTTGGGGGCTCCAGAGCTGGACACAGAACTGCAGGTGGGGTCTCACGGAGCAGAGTAGAGGGGGAGAATCCCCTCCCTTGACCTGCTGGCCACATTTCTCTTGATGCAGCCCAGGACACTGTTGGCTTTCTGGGCTGCGAGTGCACATTGCTGGGTCATAGCCAGTTTTCCATCCACTGATGCCCCCAAGTCCTTCTCCTCAGCGCTGCTCTCAATCCACTCATCACCCAGCCTGTATTTGGACTTGGGATTGCCCCGACCCATGTGCAGGACCTTGCACTTGGCCTTGTTGAACTTCATGAGGTTTGCAATGGGCCCGCCTGTCAAGGTCCCTCCTGAGCTCCAGCCTCAAGACTTAGCTACAGAACTTCCTGTAGTATTTTAAAAACATATATTCTTAAGCAATGCTTAATGGGCACACATATCACCTACAATCATATTGTTTTTCTTCTACATCTAACATGCATAGACTTTTTTTTTTATATGTACAGAACATTGAGAATGAAAGACGTGACTTTAAAGAATTATCTCTCCACTTAGCATCAACTTAATTTTCTCTTTTACATTGAGGAGTCGGAACAGTGGGAATCATAAGAAAACATATCAGCTAAGTGTTCCAGGCAGTAATGGCCACTTTTTGCCTTATAAGGAAGATACTTTACTGCTTATCCATTCAATCAAGCTTCACTCATGCAAAGAGAGAAGTACTTTATACTTCCATCATTTGTAGCCAAAATGTACTCTGAGATACTTATCAGCTTAAAGAGTCATACATGTTACTACATAAATTTTGAAATTCTGGTTGATGTAAAATGGAACCATCATGGAGGTACCTTGAAAAATGATAATTTTCAGGCTTTAGCAGAGCTTGTTTTCCAAGTAGAAGTCTGTTAAATTCCATAAATAGAAGGTAAATAATTAAAGATGCAAAGCCTACTACACAGCATTTACATGCCTCATATAATTTGTGATTTCTTTCAGCTGTGACTGTCATATTATTACAAATATTGCTGTTTAAAGACAAAATTAGCTGAATTTACTAAGTTTTGGTTGTTTTGGGCTAGATTCTTCTCTCTTAATAATGATTTCTTAATATTCTTTTAAAAAGAAAAAAAAATCCACTATCTACAGCTGAATTTTACATCCTTTTTTTTTTTTTTTTTTACATGGAATATTTGAAAACATCCGATGACCTACAGTTGAAGATTTTTTAAACTCTAAACCTGCAGTGCCTAAAGGGGGCCTAGAAGAAAGCCAGAGAGGGACTTTTTACAAGGCGGCAGTACAAGGGTTAATGGCTTTAAGCTGAAAAAGAGTAGATTTAGATTAGATATAAGGAAGACATGTAAGTTAAGAATGTAAATTCTTCCCTGTGAGAGTGGTGAGGCCCTGGCACAGGTTGCCCAGAGCAGCTGTGGCTGCCCCCTCCCTGGCAGGGTTCAAGGCCAGGCTGGACGGGGCTTTGGGCAACCTGGTCAAGTGGAAGGTGTCCCTGCCCATGGCAGGGGGTTGGAACTAGGTGATATTTAAGGTCCCTTCCAACCCAAACCATTCCATGGTTCTATTTATTTAGACAGGATTTGTCTTGAGAGTAATTTGTTTAAAATACAGGAGTTCTGAAATTTTAGGGGTACCTAACTTCAGCTCAGTTGTGTTACCTGTCTCTCTTAAGCATTCTTGGAGCCCAGATATATTTATATATTTATTTATTTATTTTATATTCTGGTGGGAGACATATCAAAAAGTTAAAATCCAACAGAAAATTTCTTTAATTCAGAAAGCTTGAACTCCTTGTCATTAAATTTGGCTTCATGCATGGCTTTCAAACATGAAGACCTCTTTTGGAAAGCTGTAAGCCCCAGGAAGTTGGCTGTGTGTATCTGAGATTTGCAAATAGGAATGCAAAGTGGGTTTATCTGGTTTTGTTTCTTTGAGCAACGTCAGAAAAGATCTTTGTCTTTCCAAAATAAGATTCCATGTATTTTCCATGGTCTCTTGAATGATATCTTAACTATTACATACATAAAATGAGAAAGTGTGTTTATGCATGTGTATATTTAACACTGTTGTTAAAATACATGTCAAATTAGTTATTTATGGATTTCATTTTTAAGGGATATGACTTGAGAAGATATCCATTTCATTGGCCTTTTATTTTAAATCAGTAGAGACTACTTTATCACAAGCTGTCATTTCAGAGCACTCGGCTGAGATTTTGGCAAAGGATGTTTCTCTTGTGTGTTTTGCACAGCTAGTTCACTGGCAGCCTGTTACCCCGTCTTCCTCAAAATAATGGTACGGGTCTAGGTGATTATTTTTTGTACAAATTGTTTTTGGCAAGACAATCGATTGAAAAAAAAAATCTCAGAGATGTGTAGTATCTTTTGTATCTCAAAAAATCAGGTTCTAGATTCTTAGAACAGCAGAACTCATGAAAAATAATTCTGAACTCCTACACCTATGACAACAAATTCTGCTTGTACTTTGCCTTTTGTTTAGCAGGTTTTGTATGGTAAATTTTTCAGGGCAGAGATTCTGCTACTCTTTTTGTGCTGTGCTGATGAAAATGTATCTATCTCTCCTTCTATGTTTGCCTGATTCTTAAACATTACTATCCTGACCATAAGTATTAGAAATTTGCAAATGAAAGTGGTGCTATGTGGGTATAGACTCTGGTATATTAGGAGCACAGTATTGAAATTAAAACTTGAACCCAGCTACAGTGTCAGAAATAAATTTAGGTCATGGTTCTCGTTGTTAGGATTAGAGACGTGTTGAATTAAAGCCCTCTAAATTCAGAACAAAAAAAGACAGATCTTTGTCTTTCTCACTTTTTTCATATTGAAGCCATCTGGAGACTTAATCTTGAAATTCAATTCAAAAATCTCAAGGCATAATGGACTTCAAGAAAATTATCTTCATCTCAAGTAGTGTTGGAAAACCCTCAAATTTACAACATGAAGTGCATTGCTCTTCTTCATGTGTTTTAGGTAATGGGTACATTTTGTTACAGACTAAACTACCAGACAGAAAAGTATCAGGAGAATGTTCTCTTTATATTAAGTAACAGTCTCAGGACTTTGTACTGGAATTTATAGTTACATGCTGTAATGAAAGCACAGACTTTTAGGTGCTTTTAACCGAACCAGGTGGGAAGAAGAAAATGAATGACCTAGGAAATATTTGGAGCTAAGTAGCCCACTGTGGGTTTTTTCTGCCCAAACAATGTGTTACCTTTGTATGATAATTATATTGGTTTTATGTATCTTTATAATTAATAATGAAAACAAAACTATAGGAACAAAATTAGTATATCTTATACTTGGGGATTTATTTTTGACTGGATTAACATAGAAACAATAGCCTTTAGGAAGAGGGGACTGATAGGATTGCATGGTTGCCCTCAGACTGAGCCATGTGCTGCAGACTCAGACGCAGAGGATGCGTTTGGGAGGAAAGTAAAAATTCTGCTCTCATCTAAGCCCAAATCCTGTAAGACTCATTCAAAACAAAATCCTTCAAGTGTATCCATTTAATCTGTGAGACCAGATACAAGATTAATTTGAATGTACTGCTAATCTATAGATCTCCAGACACCAGAGTTTCCCATAGGGGATGCCTGAGATGCTGCCTGACATGGTGATGCTCACAGAGCTCGTTGTCTGAAGAGACTTGAGTATCCGCGCTCTGCAGATCTGCCTTGCCCAGAGGCTCAAACCATTTAAAATTTATTTTAGACTCAGAGTGCACAGCATGAGCACCTGGACATATATTCAACTTTTATCTTTAGACTGCCTGTGAGCAGAGAAGTCAGGAAAGCCACTCTAGTGTCCTGGCATAGCTACTCTCTTCTGTTAGGTAGAAATCAAAATCATTGCTGTCAGAAGGAAAGATCTGTTATTCAACTTTCTGAAAACCTTCATCTTACCAACCAAAACCTTCAACGTCCTTAAGTAATAGCTAATTAGGAAGCAGATCAACCTTTCCCTGAATGTGCGGTTTGATGGGATCAAGCTTAGAAGAGTGGGTGCATATTTGGATTGCCTGACACCACTTATATTCACATAAAACCCCAAACCACTAAGAAAATTAAATTACACTACTTTCTGGTTTTCTGGGAGAAAAGTATTCTGCTCTTGGCCAGTGCAAAGCAGTTTTCTTTTCCTACCATTTTCATATCTTATGTTTGTGTTTTTACATTCTTGTAAAAATTCAACTACATTTTTGAAGCAGATGCTCACTCAATGTTTTTAACAAAGTCTTTTTCTGGATGTTTCAGATGAAGGATGCATGCAAATACAACAGCTTCACCCAGCAGCTTGGTGAAGAATGGAGGTCTCCAAGTCAAAATAGAATAAAATGACTAATTGCAATTCCACCACCTTAGGGAAAAAAAAAGTCAGCGGCACTTTGCTTTTGTCTTACCCTTTAGTATTTTATTTATAAAATCTATGCTCAAAATGAACTACGTTATTTCTACCTGAACACAAAGGACTTAGCAATGAAGGGCGACAAGGGCAGCTCGTAGCCCAGCCACTGTGCAGCTGATCTCCAGGCCCTGTATGTCATGAGAACAGATATACTTGACTTTCCTCTTAGGAAAGTCATCTTCTGAGATTGCCTTCAGTGGAAGGCTTGTCAGTAAGGACAAGTACCTCCCAAATGTTATATGGACCTGATGGCCTGTTTATAAATTTATATATGTATTCTTTCCCTTGCACTTAGACAGGTTGCTTTGGTTTCTCAGACTTTCAGATTGCAATGAGACCGTAACTTAGGGTTTACCACCTTTTCCGTTTGTACCTTACCACCCTTTTCCACTGTAAGTCATCTCTGTACTAAATAAAAATAAAGATAAACTGTGTGTTAAGTATATCATAAAACCTGCTGGTACAACCATAATTTGTGCATCCAACCACGGACTGTGTTATAAATAATTGTTCTTTACTAGAGTCTATTTTCAGCAGTCAGCCTGTGTAGCTATATCTTTCCTAAGGAATTGTTCACTGCATTAAAAATTACCACATGGTTAACTAATGTTCTGTTTAGCATTTTCGCAAAGAATAATTGACATAGATGCACAATCAATGCCATCTATACTAACTTAAATTTAGCTACTTCAGCTCTCATTAATGCAAAAAATTGCATGAAATGCTATATCCTGGTGGTGAAAAGTTTAATAAATGAAGCACAGTTCTGCTTTTCTTTCTTTTTTGTTATGCAAAATAAGTGAGGATTTGTTCTTTGGGATAGTGAGGTGTTTTTTGAGAAAGGAGAAAGAAACCTTTGGATGGGACAAATACATGACCAAATTTTCAATAAACTTCCTAGGATTTATTTTTATTTAAATACCACTTGGTTGTGAAATTTAAATTCTATTGCTTGGTTTTAATGGTTAGTATATTTTAAAACTATAGAAGCTTAACTGTGGCACACAAAAGTCCTTATTTAGGGCAGATTTTTGATTTGATTGCTGTCTGCCCTGCTGTGTAAATAGTCTCTTGGGTATGGATTTTTAAGAGTGTGTGTTCTCCTTTACATTTCACTGTGTAACAATTCCTCTTTACCCATCCTCTCCATCCTCTGAGCAAGCCAAGAGCAGACAATAGATACATACTAATGGAGCTGTGTACTTGCCATCTGTAAGAGCAGCTGCTCTCCTGCATCTGTACAATATGTTGGAACTGAGAGCTTCACTAATCTGCATAATAAGGAGAAGGCTTATCCCACTCTAGCTAATAATCGCAAGCAATCGATGCACTTCATTCCCCCACTGTAGAACACAACAAAGTTTCAATATGTTTACATATTCTCCAGATATACAGAGGTCAAGCTAAAGAATGGACTGCTCATTCCGCCTCGAGCAAACAAAAAAAATTCCATTCTCCATCATTTGTGAAACTGTTATCAACAAAAACCTATTATTGTATTCTTTCTATTTTGCAATTCAAATAGAAAATTAGAAATCTTAAGAACTGAATTAAAATATCAGCACATCCAATCAAGCATAGCTTTTAAACTGTCTGTAGTATTGAGCATTTTGGTTTTATACTATGACCCCTCTCTCTAACCCTATGAAAACATTAAATTAGCTATCATGTGATTTCCCCATCCTATGTCCTACCAAAAATAATCCAGATAGAGGAGTGATACTAATTAATTTCTTTTGGTACTAATTAATTACAAACACTTGCAGATGATTGTACAAATGTCCTCGTAACTGTTATGCACGTATAGGATGAATTTGAAATTCACAGCCATTTTAGAATGGAAATTCAGTACATGGCAGGCAGAAATGACTGTAATGCTATATTACACTGAGGAGCAACAGAATGAGAAAGAAAATAGGCCGAGAGCAAGTGATAAGCAGTATTTATTTTCATTTCGTTTAAGACACCAGGATGAGATGTATATCTCATCTTTACCAGCATCCTGCAGGCAGCAAGGCTGAGACCAGAAAAACGATGAGAAAAATTCCATGAAGAAAACAGAAAAGTAAAATTTGAAGGTAAGGGAATATCTGCATTCCTGTTACAAAAACATAAAAAATAAAAGCTGTTCTTGGATTTCCTGGGAACCAGTTGTAATTGTATGTTTTCTAATATTGACAATTTACACTAGATGAAATGCAAGAGAAAATTCTGACTGAAAATTGAGTGCAATAGCGTTTACGTTGTTGAATTAACATGCAGTCACTCTGTACCTAGTTCCTGGTGGCAGCAGGGGCTGTAGCAGCAGCATGTGAAAAGTGGGCAAACAGGTCTTCCTCCCTCTTCTCAAGGAGCATCCTGACAGTACTTACTCACAGCGACTCCCAGAAAGCTGCCCAGCTATTCTAATGTATTTACAGAGCATAGTGATAACAGCTGACTCAACAACAGTACCTACAGTAATCTATGAACTTCTTATGGCTATTAAGCTTATAGAGCACAGGCTAATTCTGAAATTCTTTTGGTGTAGTCTTGTAGAGCTAAAAGCAAAGCAAACAAAACTTCCTGGATAATGTGTATTTTGGTAAAGTGCATGCTAGGCAAACCATTCTACTGTCTGCTGGGTGTGACCTTGAGCAATGTCTACTATAATAGACACTGAACTACAGTGTTATCAATGCTACGTTATTTTTTAGTTACTGATTAGAAAAATGCTTGACAAATATCATCATAAAGAAACATGCCTTTTTCTTATGTATCTTGTGAACTATGAGTCTTGGGAAATAAAAGATTTTTAAAAACATAATGGCAGAATCTCTAAATAGGGTGCTATCTGGAAAAACACTTGGAAAATGTGAAAAATTTGTATGTATGTGTGCTATACAAACCTACTTATATCCAAGTAACTCTTCAGCTCCCACAGGCTCAAATTTTTGTGATGAGGCACAGCCGTAGCTACGTTTAGAAGTTGCAACCAGTTTGCTCTAGACCCCCAAAAACATGTTTTTGGTGGGTGAAGGCCCTCAGAACTAGAGGTGGTGAGCACCACAAAGTGCTGCCCCTTTGGTCAGAGTCCCCCGTGCATCAGAGTATACCTCAAGCAGCTTCACCTTGTGCCTGCACTTACCTCTCCCAGCACAGGGAAGTGCTTCCTTGTGGCAGCACTTGCCATTTCTGTTGAGTAGGATGCATAAAGATGCTTTGAAGCAAAATGCTGGGAGTTGGCAGTGATTATTTTATTTCTCAGGGTATCAGTGTGTTTTTTGTCTTGCACACCAGTAGGAATCAGATAGCTATCTCTGAATTTTAGTTTTCAGATTAAGGTTCATTTTGGAAACATAAACCAAATATGCTCCAAATAAGCTAGAAGTTTTTATGTTAAAAAGCAGTCTATTATTATTTTTAGTTGTCCCAAAAGTCAGGGTTTAAACATGAATATTCGGTAATACAGTGCTTGTGATTCTGGAGACCATACTTGTGAGAAGTTGTGTATTTGTGAGCATGCAGATAGTAGATACACAGGAAAAAGGGGAGGTAAGGCTGAACTTGTGACAAAAAGGGAATTTTTCTGAAGAGCGTTAATCAATATTCTGGCACTGGTTCTGGAGCCCAGGCAGGCAGACTTGGCATCCCCCATCTGCGCCTGTGGATGTGCAACAGCTGCCAAAGCAGAATTTAGGGGAACACATTAAATGATGTGATTTTTCCCAAATCTGGGGTTTTGTCATGTCCTGCACACATGGGATGTACTTCGGTTTGTCTGTCATATAATCATTTAATATTGCCGTTCATACTGAAAAGGAGCACCACAGCTGATCTTTTTATGTTTCATGCTGTTCTAATACTCTGAGCTCTACGAAATGGAAGGAAGCTTGGGAGAAAACTCAGACCCGGAGGATTTGGAGGCAGTCTCACATATACCCATCCACCTTTTCACTACAGTCAGCCAGGCTCTTTGCTCACATCATGCTTAAAAAGGAAACAGTAGCTCTAATGGGGGAAAATCAACAAAACGCAGTGACATCCCCAGATGTCCACCCTCCATTCAGTGACTGACAAATGTGCAGCAGATGGTGCAAGTGCTCCCGGATGTATTTACAGATCAATGTAAAAGTACGTAAATAAATAACCAGCAGCAAATGCAAGCCACCTACCTTACTGCTGGTGCCTTGGTGGCGCTAATGAGACTGACCTGACTGGAAACATGGAGGAAGAAAAAATTTGCTTGAAGTTACCTGTGCTAATGCAGGGAAGGGAAATGGCAGATTCCCTGTTGTGCTTCTCATATCTTACAAGCTCAAGACCCTTTTATTCCTAAGGACAAATTCAGAGACAGTTAAGTGCACTAGTTAGTATTATCGCCACCTCCTTCTCCGTAGGTGCAGTGAACCTACCTCAGTCTCAGGTAAGATCTGGCTTTTCCCACCTTCCATATGTATGGAAATACTGAGCGATGTGCAGTCTCACCAGACCCTGTGGGGTTGACTCATGGATATCAGTTTGTTTTCTCTACAACAAGTTCTCCTTGATTTTCTAAAGATGGACGAAGGGGATGATATGTCTGGCTTTTTTATTTGCCCATATAGCAGCAGCAGTGGTCTCACTGAAGTGCTAGTGGCAGGGACCCTGTGGAGGGCTGGCTGCCCCAGTGAGGTTCCCAGCCCCTCTCACCGCATCTCGCTAGGCTCCTCACTGGCCAGCGGGACTTTGCTAAAGCAACTAAGGAGTGCTGATTTATCAAAGCAAAGAGTTTTATAGGTTTCATGGTTTAGTGAAGGTTTGTTGTACCCTAAGGCTAATCAAACAGGAAAAAACCCCACAACAGTAAGACATTTTCCAGTGGTATTATTTTAATGACTGTAATTATGACATGCTCTGTACACAAATGTGGGTACTGCATGTCTGCCACTGAAAGACCATGTAGTTTAAATAAAAGTGTTTTTCTTGAAGCTTCTAGGGGGGCAGAAATAACCCTGGTATTCCCCAGCTTGCCTTAAAAGCAAGGCAACCTCAATTCTTTGCCTTTCTATTCCTTACTTGGGTTTTGATGCTGAAGTTAGTCATGTTTCCTCCAAAAACAATTGCACATAAACTTGTGAGTAGTAAACTTATTACTCGTGAGATGGTTCACATCTGTGAAACACTTCAATAAAGGCTGTTAGAAACATTATTCTCTAGAAAATTTGGGTTAAAACTTTTGCTCAGTGAAGTCAATTACAACCTACTCAGGCAAAAAAAGTTATGTCTAGATGTGGGAATACTTTGAAGTCACACACCTACCAGCTAATCACCAGGAGCATTTTAGAAATAGTCTTTTCCAATAAGCATTTATGAGTTCAGCCGTTTTTTTCATTTAGGAATATTTCTGTAGCTAGGTAAAACCGGAACGTAACTTTCCCAGTTTCTCTGAATTTGAAACTGTTCCATGCCAGTGCAGGAAGAGATTACTGCACTACCTAACCTTAGCATCTATGTTTTAGTATCAATGTATTAATAAATTTAGCCTTCTATTGTAGCACTGAGCTGAATATTTATTTAACCTGAGAACCTTGCAGAGCTGCTTTCAGACTTCACCTAGGAGGTTTCCAGAGCTGGAGAAACTGTTACTCCATGTAGGATTTTGATTCATTATTCTTACTGTTACAAATTAACACCATTTGTCTGTTTTAAAATGGTTTGCCTTTAAGTTCCAACTCTTGTCTAGTTCTTAATAACACCAATACCATAAATTCTATATAGTTACAAAAATATTGATTTTTGACATGTTTTGAAGTAATGGATGCTCTTAAGAATACAGCCACGAAGAAATGAACAGCTCTGGAGGCAAATTGCCTCAGTGGAGTTTTTGCACTCAGCTTCAATGGGTCTAGGATTATCCTTCTCTGTGCACAGGCATTAGGAGATTAAACCTTTGTTAGACAGTTATGATTCTTCCTCTGCTGATTATATTGGTTGGAAAACTCACTTTTTATGAGTTTGTTTGCACATTTTATATTTGTATTGCATAGAATAAAGATTTAGACCCAGACTGCAGACCTGAAATCTAAACAGAATCCAAGTGACAGAGTCAGACAGTGCTAAACCTGGGAGTCTGACACGGGGGCAACAATATTCAAAGGAAAAAAGAGAGGGCAGTGACCAAATACTAAATCCAACTGTAGGGTCAGTGACTGGAAGGCTCAAATGCCTTCTTTTTTCCCTTGTGTGGACTTTTTTTCTTTAAGCTCTCTCTGAAACCACTTGCAACAACAACTGGGCAATGTTTACTAAATGAAGCCTTCTCTTCTTGCAGTTCTTTGGTTTCAAAGTTTAAAGCACAATGTACCCTTTACCACAGAATATTTCTGTTTGCCTTCCTGTGAACTCCAGTCTGTAGTGCACTCTTGCATGTATGCACAGGGGTTTTTTTGTGTGTGTGTCTCCGCTGGCAGTCATTATCTCTTGGTTGTGTTTTAGCTGGGAAAACAGAAATGGGTATGTATAGCAAAACTGGAGAAATGACACTTCTTTTGGAAGGAGGAAATCTAAATTTTGGACTTTGCTACTAATTCTCTGTGGCCATGTGCATCCAAAGGCATAATTGCAACTCAAGAAATTATGCCTAAAGTACTTAGCTAAGGCAGGAATGTTTACCCAGGGTCCTGGATGGAATTTGCAGCTTCTGTGTCATGGCACCCTGTTCCTAAGAGCAGCCCTTGCTGGTGCAAGCAGCGGCCATATGTTTAACTATGTTATAGCTATAGCCTTTGTGATCAACCAGATCTGTTGCTCTATTTCAGTTTTTCCTTTTGCCAAATGAAAATATTGACACTTTCATCATAGAAATAGAATGAAGTTAAAGATTCAAGTGATACAGTGCTTTGAATTTATAAAGTGCCAAACCATGCCAAATATTGTTATTATTATAGTAGAAGTCTGCATTTGTAAAAAAACCCCAATTATTATAAAGATTATATTAATATCCTGGAAATTATGCATTTTTTTATAAAGCCACAGAAAGGGTCCTGTGAAAATATGGATAGTGTTAAAACCCCTCTACTATTCATACAAATTATTTTCAAAAAAAGAAAATTATATAAGCCATATAATATCTAGCTATCTGGATGTAATTTTCATTCTGTAATTCCTGTTTTATTTTTCTTTTGCCTACCAGTAAAAATAAGAAGCTATCACACTTTCTCTTATCAACAGTATTGATGTTATATCTCCTATAGAGTACGTGTCAGATTTAAAGAAGTTTCTCTGTGTTCAGATATGAAGATGCCTCTGAACATCCAGATCCCATGCAGAACAGCAAATGGTACTGAACAGGGAATAAAAGTTGAGTTTTAGGGGAAAGAGTGGTGAGCCCACAGGACATAGCAGCCTGGGTGAGTGTCCTGGTTTTGGCTGGGACAGAGATAATTGGTATTGGTATTTTTTTTTTGGTCCTTCTTAGTAGCTAGAATAGTGCTGCGTTTTGGATTCAGTATGGGACTTGGTATGAGAAGAATGTTGATAATGTATTACTGATGTTTTTAGTTGTTGCTAAGAAATCAAGGACTTTTCAGTGCCTTATATCCTGCCCATGTGCAGGTGTACATGAAGCTGAGGGAGGGAACATAGCCAAAACAATGGACTCAAATTGGCCAACAGAATATTCCGTATCATTTAATGCCATGCTCAGTATATAGATAAGGGTTGATTGGGAAACTCTGCTCGTGTTTTCAGGATGGTGGTTTCAGGGTTCTCTCTGGGATCATTAGCTGGGAACGGGCTGGGCATTTGTCGGTGAGTGGTGAGCAATTGCTTTGTGCATTACCTGTTTGTATTTTCTATTATTATTATCATTATAATTTTATTTTATTTCAGTTATTAAACTGTTTTTATTTCAACCTCAGGTGTTCTTATCCTTACCTTCCACCTCTCTCCCCAGTTCCCTGGGAGTGGGGGAGGGTGAGTGAATGGCTGTATGGCGTTTGGCTGCTGACTGGGTTTAAACCATGACAGTGAGTTATTTTGCCCTGAGCTCCTGGCAACCCAGTCTAGACTGCAATAGGTAGTTCAAAGACAGCTCAACTATCTTTACACAGTAAGGGAGTAAATATGTCACCCATTAGTGATCCTGTGCTGAAAAAGTAACTCCAGATGTACTTCAGATGTCCTGACATCTTTTGTACAAAAGCCTACTTACTTGTGCTGTGTATAAGAAAATAAGATTTGGTTTTCAATACAGTTCTTAAAATAAAGCAAACAAATACAATTGCATATCCAAATAAGCATGCCATTGCCAATGTTAAATACCTAGTGAAAAGGAAACTTGTATTTTTTAGGGTAGTTTGAAAGTAGCAGCTTTGAAAGTTGTCTGCTTCTGTGCACCTTTAAAGTTATTTAGCTTTTCCTTAGCTCTGTGTTATAATGATTTGTTCTGTTTGAAAAACATGCATCAAGGGAGTATACTTTCAGTTCTGTGATAAGCAGCGTGTGCTTACCCACAGGAATATGGGTAAATCCTTGCATTGGTGCTGAAGGAGGTTTGCACTCAAAAGACCAGTGAAAATTCTCGGTTTAAAAAATGTTAACACTGCTACTAAAACCAACAAAAATCAGACCTTCTTGCTCTTAACTTGGAGCAAGGTTAAAATATGGAAGGTGAGAAAGACTTAAAGATGTTGAATAGCTGGTAAAATCAAATTAGATTCTAAATGTATTGGTCTTCTGCCTATAAATGCAATGGACCATTTTTTTCCTCTCATTTGCATCATTACCATGCCAGCTGAAATAAATGATGTTCTCCTTTTTAGTCTATGACATTGTAGTGATGCCATTTCACACATCTAAGTGGGAGCATATTTTGCTTGAATAAGCCTATTAAAAAAATTCCTTGTTTTTGTTGTACCAGTGTATGCTGTGTGTGACAGCACAGCAGGTGGCTGTATCGAGGTGAACTCTAATTAATTCAAATCAAAAAGTGAGAGACCCAGATAACAAGCTCTACAATTAGCAAATTACAGCAAGTGTGTGCAAGTATCTATCAGCAAGTAGCTGCCTGGCCACCGGTGTCCTAGGGGCAAATCCAGCCAATGCATGACCGTAGTGAATGCTTCTCCAAGCAGAAAACCAAGCGCCTGAGTGATTTCCCATTGTTACCACCACCCCCCGGCTGGGCTCCGCAAGCCTTTCCGTCACAGAGGGGTTAGGTGCCAACTGGGGCGAAGAACCCAGGCTTTGACTTGGGTTGTACGGGGCAGTGGTCCATGGGGTTGTTGTGACCATCCATTCTAATAGGAAATAAAATAGCGAATAATAATGAGAAATAAAATGGGTGGTCTTTTTACCTCTTTGGTATTAGAGTGTCCTGAGCTGTACAATGTATTTATGAATAGTACAGCCTTACACCTACTTTTAAAAGCTGTGCTGTGAGTATTTCACTGTGTTTTTCAAAGTAGCTATAAAACATAGGAAGGGCTTAGGGGGAAAAGATTCTGCTCCCACCGTAAATCAAAAGTGAGCAGACAAAGGTCAAAATACCAAAAGCCACAAGAACATTAACACTTAGGATATAAAGATTTCCTAAGAAACTAATGCTTGCTCTTTCCCTGGATAAAGCAGACACCTTATCTTTGGGAGTTTACAAAATGGAGCCAAGCTATACAAGTAACCACTTAACTAAACCAAGGCCTGGATCTTTTAGCAGTCTGCAGTCATTAAAGCTCTCGGAAAGTCTCCCAGGAGCCAATATGCTTGCTTAAGTATATGCTGTAAAAGGTCCCTGAGATTTACAAGGAACTGCTCCATGCTAAGCTAGGCACCATCTGATAAACAAGCAATTTTAGCTTCAGGCTAAATGATGCTCTTTGAGGCTTTGATTTACAATGCTGTAGATGATATATTTGTAGTTCTAGGATAGGTTCTGCTGTGGACTCATCCATGAACCAAGTTAGGGCTCAGATCTTCAACTAGGAGGTCAGAAAATTGTCAGCGGAACAAGAAATGTTTGATAAGGTTTATTCAGATGCTAACCACATTAAAAAATAATTAAATTAAGCAAACAGTGGTGAACAATTCTTAAACTTTCTAGCGACTAAGCCTGTTTTTATTTTTTTTAGCAGCTTAATCGTAAATGTATTTTGGGTGAAAAAGATATGAAAGTAAGTCCCAAACTGACTTTCTAGACTAATTTTACATTCATTAGAATGTCTTTTGAAAAGAGGAATGCACTTAGCCTAACATCTTAAAATATAAAATACTAACAGAGTTTATGAAATTTCTCAGTCCTGTTCTAGTTCTCCCCAACATCTAAAGAACAGCTTGGAAAGAAACAGCATAAGAGAAATCATATGAACTTCAGAAATTTAGATTAAAAACCTAGACAGCCTTAGGGGAAAGAAAGCAAGCAAGAAAGTAAGCAGAACCTAGCATTTCAGGAACGTGTTGCTTTCATATTTTTTTCACTGATCCAAGACATACGGGCCCAATCCTGGACACTGCTGAGTGCCTCTGAAAAGTAGTGAGTAGTCTCAACTGCTATTAAAAGCAGCGATTTTTAAGATGTTCCTCTAACTTTGCTGTCAGGAGTACACCTTGACACTACAAATATTCAGATTTTGTTTTTTTTCTTCCAGAAAAGAACACAGATCAAGCATTGTTAAAAGCAGATTAAACACAAAAGTTTTAGTTCAGGAAAAAAATAACATTAATTTATTGATTTTAAATAGAATTTACGTGTTTTGATATTTTGAATTTTTTTTCTGTAACGCTAACTGTTGATCTTGCCTAATTAACATGTCACTGGAGAAGTCTGCAAAATTTTTTTGTTATCACAAAATCTGTAGACAAATTTTAAATGTTTACCTAAATTTTTGCTTAGTATTCTAGCTGGTTTTCAAACTTAAAGCTTAGCATTTTGAAAACTGTGGGTTTGAAGATTTTCAAAAGTGCTTTGCTTTTAAAGTCTAGTTTGCAAAAACACTTTCAAAGACACAATTTTGTTTCACTTTTAAACCTATCCATCCCTGGCTCCTTTAAATGAAGCCCTCTGCTTTGGAAGTGTAGCATGCCCTGAATTCCCACCACCTTTGTTTCTTGCAAAGTTTAACTGAATTTATATTGAAGTTCATGAAATCATTATGATTTCATAATGTAAAGAAGGCATTTATCACATGAGCATATGACTGAAAGCAAACAAAATATGTTGTTTCAGAAAGCCTCTGGGACTCAGCAACTGAAGAAGGGGATGTTGCCAGCTGTACTGGTGCTTTCCTATTGGGGGTGAAATATATAACAAGATGTTTTCATTTTTAGTAAATACTGTGCAAAGTGTGCATGTGGCAGTTGAGATAGGTAATATAATCCTGTGTTGTATTATATGGCATCAATTAAATTCAGAGATGTGGCACTTATTTAAATATCAGTGAAAGCTTATGTGCAGTGTCTGGAAATTGTTAAGGATTGCAATTGCAGTCACATTAGTAGCAGTAGTTGGAGTTAAGACTCCAAAACGGTATTATAAACTGCTATCTTTACTCATTTTCTGCAACTATTTTTTTTTTTTTTTCAGTTTCCAATTTAGAGTATAATGTTTTTGTTGGAATCTCTTAATACAGTTAAATCTGGACTGTGAACTGAAGAACCAATGTGGGTTTTTTAAATGCCAGGTGGTGGGTGCCACACATTAAGAAGGCAATACCCTGACTTCTATCCTGTTCACAATCTAGATACAAGTAATTAAGCCCTGAATTTTCTGTAGATATTGCATGTGATATAAAACAAATTATATCAGAAGCCAGATAATGCAGATATTTCATGGGAAGACTCTACTTCACAATGCTCCATATTAAAGTTTTAACAGCTTCAAGAAATTACTTTTAATTGAAACAACTCAGTGCACTGGCCACCTTCCAGAGGGTGTGCTTGTGTCATTCCTAGTGACATGAATGGGACTTGCAGATTTGCAAATGAATGGTCTAGAAAGATATACATATATGTTAGATATGTAATGTATGTGAAATACCATAACAAGGTTCAATTAGCAATGTAAAAGGCCACTTAAAAGGAGCTTAACTTTTGAAGCAGTACATAAGAGCAATACTGGTGTTCTGGTTTTGGTTTCAAAGCTTTACATAAAATTAAATATGATTTATTTAATGACAGATATTCTAATAGAAAAATAAACAACTTATAAAACACAAATTTTACTATCATATTTTTTTATCTATTCCCTTATTGAGAGACACTCCATGGGAAGAGGTTTTCTAAGAATATAGAAGTTAGATGTGAGTTTCTACATTAAAAAGGTAAAACCAGTAAAGGCTTGCAAATACATGCTGTCATCCAGAGCAGGCCAGGTACAAGCAATTGAACAGAGGTGGAGGTAGGCTTTGTTAGCAGCCCTGCAGCTCAGCTGGGTTTTTCAACTGCTTTAAACCCAGGTGTGTCCCAGTCCCTCAAGTCAGGGGACCAATGACCCAGCAGGGAGGATTCAAACCAGGCTGGCAGCAGCCATGCTGGAGTGGATGCAGAAATGATGACACAGCCATTAGCATCCCAGCTATGAGCATCCTCTATCTCAGCAGGCAAGTGTATGTGAGAGCAAGTCTCACAGGTAGAGACTAAAATTGTCCTCTGCTGATCAGAGGAGCTCATAATAGCCAAGCAGTGAACAGAGGCAGAAACACTCTGCTACTTGCCTGCCCTCCCCCTACCATGAATGCATTGCCCTATGGGTGGGAGGGTGAACAGCAGCTTGGGCTCTGTTATCGATTGCAGGGCTGACTTGTGCTCTCTTCAGATGCTTGCCCTCTCCACAGGCTGCATGGACAGGAGACCAGCAGAAATGTTTTACTGTCCTTTTTATTCTGGACCCATTAAAGACATCATTGCTGCTGCCAGGCTCTTTATATTGTTTTTTCGTTGCTAAGAGCCTCTCCATCCAATGTCAAGAGTATTGAACTGGCAAACCAAGTGTGTGGTTTCCCCCCTGCTCTGTTCCTGGGGTTTTCTGACCCGTGTAGCTCAGTCTTTGAGATCTTCTGGCCTTGTTTCAGCTGTCAAGGTCAGATGAATGTGGAATCTGAATCCTCATGAATATCATTATGCCCCAGAATTTTCCCAAATTCTGCATGCTGGGACCTTTTCAGATCCTTTGCAAGGCTACTCATCTTGAAAAATAAAATAAATTGGTAAATCTCCATTCCAATTGCAGAAGATAGAATCTGGGCAGCTCACAAAAATGTGAAAATATGCAAAGTAAACAGATTGTTTCTGACAGTAACAACCCTGCGATTGCATAAAGCATCATCAAATTGCAACATGCATGTATTAAGCTTTGAGAACAACTGAATTCACAGTGACACATTCTCAGCTCTCAAATTCATTATCACACCTGCTCAGCTTGGAGATTTGCAGTATCGTACCTTGTTCTCAAAGGTGGCCTCCAAAGGAGTGCTGTATTATCAAGGTAATCTCATTTGGGTTCAATTTTCTGAATTTCTTTGTGAGCTGTATGGAGAATTGTATCAAGGGCAGGACAAGAGAGTGCCAACTACAGGTAAATATATGCAAACTGTTCTTTGGGTGCTGCCATCTGGAAAGATGCCCATAGCAGGTCTGTAAGTGCTGCTGAAAGGAATTGCAAAGGGGCAACGTGCTGCAGTGCCATTGAATCATGCTATAACTCTGGCTGTAGAGAGCCCAGCTGAGCTGATCCACATGCACATTCCCTCTGTGATTTACAACAGTTAGTTTTATTACATAGATGTTTCTAGGAAAAAACCAAAACCAGACCTAAAAATCAAATTCATTGGGCAAATAATAACTAATCACCAGAAAACAAGCTTTTTTAAAACAAAAGAAATAAATACTTCTGTGCAGCTGGGCTGCCAGTCCCCTAATGAATACACTTTCATTCAAGTACAAAAAAATGCATACACATGACACTGCTACAATCTTGACCCTGGACAGTATGCTGGGGATACTTTAAGTCAACATGTTAATGGATACTCTTACGGACATTTTTAATAGTCTAATATATTAACGTGGTGTAGAATTTTAAAGTATTTTTAATTGCTGTGACTTTCATTAGTTCTACCAGATAGTCTGTTGAAGTATTTTTCCACTTATGCTAACAAAACATATATATGCAGATTTGTATTGGATGCTTGTCAGTAGATGTCATTAATGTGTATATAAATAATTTTTTAATGGCTGTCTTTTCCAGAAGTAGTTTTGGTTGTTATGGTTAGAATGTGAGAATTCTCTTGTAATAGTTTTTATTTAAGGTCAGGATTAAGGTTATGCTGTGATGCAGTACATTCTTTGTAAAGCAAATGTGTACTGAAGCAGCACACAATTTATTGTATATTTCTATTCATTTCCTTGATTTTATGTAATTGATACTCGAAGAGGAGACAGTTGATATATTTATGAAAAATACTTTAGGCTCTTAAAGGGTTTTCATTTTTATCTGTTTGAGTTCACTCTAATGTGTTTATTTACCCATTTTATTTCCTTATTTCTCACAGATGTACTAAAGTGAAGTTTTCTAATAAGAAAACTATTTCCTTCCATGAAAGGCTCCATGCTATTGTAGTAAACAGCTGCAGTGTAGCCAAAGCCAATAATGGCTGGGAACTGACATGTGCATTTCTGCAGTGCCAGATCTTTCAAGGTCTTGCAGAAGAAGATGGGCAGAGAGAAGTCACCCCAGCCACCTCTCGGAGGGGGCATTGGTGTGCAGCTCTCTCTTGCACTGCAGTAACGAGAGCCAGCAGTATGGTGCCTGCAAGCAGTCATCTTTGTTATTAAAACAAAGAGCTGATGGTAAAACACTCCCTGCTGTTTCTTCCACTCTTTCACACACTTATGTATATGGCAAGTAGCAAGCAAATCAAAAATCATGACAAACTATAAAAAGAAAAAGGATTTGAAAACTTTTCATCCTTATTGCAGAGAAAAATTTTGCAGTGCTACTGAGTTTTAGATTTTTAGTGCAACTCTGTTGCTCAGAAATGTCTCTCTGCCCACAAGTGCGATTAAAAACCATGCAGAAGTACCTTTTCATGAAAGAATGTTTTGGGTAGGGTTGTCCTAACTTTTTACATGAAACAGAACAGTTGAAGAATCTTGCAGATAAGGGCTTTGGGGTCAGAAATCTTTCCTGGGAGCAAGCTATAACAAGATGAGCTATAAAGACATTTTATTTCTATTGTGGTCACAGAAAAGTATGTAATGACAAAAAAATGTCCCCTTCACTATCCAGTCTGTGGCAGTTTACTAATCAGTTAGCAATCATGAATTCAGTATTATAACCCAGATTGCTGAATTGGTAGTAAGATAAAGTTTTTCTTTTTAAAATTTTATTTAAAGGCAGAATCTCACCATTTAAAAGAACTTCATGAGAACAGCAAAGTTTTCCTCTTAGCTAAAGAAAAGGACATCATAGAGGAGAGATTGCTAACCAGATGATTGTCACTAATAACACAACAGTCTGTCCTTATAGTTTTTCCTGTTTTTTTTTTTTCATTGTCAAAGCAGATCAAACCATTATCAGTTTGTGACAAAGACAGTTTTTCATAACTGTTTTGTGTTCAGAATGTTAGTCCTGTTTTTTTTTTTTCCTTTCTATAAACCAAATATCTCCATTTTCAGTCATAAAAGAGCATCAGAAGATATATAGAAAAATTTCCCTTTAATTCCATGCTCTAAGAAAACATGCCTGCCTCTACACCAGCCTGTGCCAATTTCAAGTTGTAAAATACATTTGGACCATATTGTTAAGTAGGTCTGTATTTTGTGTTTCACAGGGATAACAGTACCGTGTCAGACAAAGAAGAGCACTACTCCCTCTTCTTTCATCTTCCCTCTCTACCAGTCCAGCCTCCCAGTCCAGTGTGACAACTGGAATACTTTAGCCAGATTTTTAAAAAGGCTGGGGTTTATGCCTCAGGATTGTAGACAAGACTAGGAATGCTACACTACTGCAAGATAGCCTCATGAAACTTCCAGCTACCAAACCAGCTTCGGAGAGGAGGAAGCTGTCCCCTGCTCCTGTGGTCCTCACTGCAACCCAAAGGCTCTTAGTAGCTCCTGAAAGAAAAATCTCATGCACAGGTGCTGCCTAGACACAGCTCATTATCACACACTAATGATGATCACCTCTTCTTACTATTAACACAAATAAAAAGACCCAGATAAATTTCACTAAATATTGAGGAGTGTAATCAAATAGTCTGTTCTCCTTTGCCACTAATTTTACAACACATATCACCAAGTCTGCCCATCAATAACATTTTACCACAAATGTGCCTGACATTTGTGTATTGAGATACATTTCCAGATAAACATGTAAGAAGACTGCTTGGATACCCACAGGCAAATGGGACTTTCACTTATTACAGCATTTCTATTCCTATTAGAATTCAAGAGGCTTTTTTTCATTGTATTCAGAAGCCTCACAGGGTCTGCAGTGAACAGTTTTAGTCCTTGATTTAAACAATTATCAGCAATAACTGCATTTCTAAAGCAATAACACTTCAGTAAAAAGACAAAGACTTACTCAAAGAGGATGCAGCACAATATAGACTATATTTCAAGACTATTCCTTCTCACAGAAAAGCTCTTTTAAGCTTTGGGCCAACACTGATATATCACTACAGGTATGCTACAGTGTAGCAAGGTTAAATTTGCTATTTAACCTCCTTTATCATTACTTTAGATGCAAACATACACCTATACACCTTCATGCAAGCTTTGTTATACTGAATGAATTGCTCATCTCCACAAAATTGTAGTATGCTAGAAGAGAAGATGATTGGCACAGCTCTTAACATGCTTGGTACTAACCAAAGACCTCAGCAGCCTGGGGGGAAGCTGCAATGGCCACAGCTGCAGGCAGGGATGCCCTGAGTGGCTGAGTGTGTGGCACGGCAGCTGGAGCAGATGCATTGTGTTACCCTCATCAGGAGTCATATAATGGTTAGAGGGGGGGCCAGGGCCTTGGTGTGCTCACGATTGGCTTGGTGTTGCTCACTGTCATAGAGCTGTGTTTCTGTGCTGCTTTCTGGGTATTTGCTTATTTTAAGTCTTCTGATTTGATCTTTGTTTACAGGCTCATTATGATGGTGGTCATGAGGGGTGCTTTGCTAAAGACTTTTATTTTAATATGGGGACTATGTTTTAGTCCCTGTAGGATTTGACAGGCTGTGTCTCTTCTTGAGCTGGTGGGAGAAGAGTAGGAATCCGTGCTTCTTCCCTCAGGACATGTCTCACTTTGTTTTCTGTCCTGAGCACCTTGTAATTGTTGCTTTGTAGCGTGGTTTGTAATGTTGGTTGGGTGCTACTGGGTACGTACTAAACAGTGTTGCTGGGGGATTAGTGTAATCCGGTATCTTCTGACCAGGGAGTGAAAAGACCCAAGAAGCAAACCAGTATTTCTGTTTTGCTCTGTGTAACCCTATCATAACCCTATCTACTCGTTGTAGAGATGAAACTACCTCTCAAAGCATTGTTCATATGCCAAAGAATTAGGATAAGGTTTGACTGACAAAGCTCATTAAGGAAATCTCAATGCAACTGTGTGAAATAAAGACTATCTGTGAGGAAACAAACACAGCTACTTTAAATGATAGTAGTTATAAAAAGCCTCACCTGTTTTCTTGCTAGTTTAAGATCACTGGCTTCTCTGGGTCCAATTCTAACTTACCCAGAACTGAAACTCTCCCTTTGTAGCTATGTCTGTGTTAAATTATCTGCTAGCTCAGTGGTTGTATGCTGATGCAACTATGCCATACACTGCAGACAGGGGAAGCTGCAGTTTGTGTTGATGAAGCTCAGTGTGGTTTTGAGCAGGAGGTAAAGTCTGCTGATGGCCATGGCTGCTTCTTCTGTCTTAGTTTCAAGTTTGTGCCGAATTATGTATGTCAGTAACTGGCTGCCAGTTGTTACAGTGGAGAGAATTCCCTGAGTAGGATGAGCTCTAAGTCTTGTCTCTTATTTCCAAGAAGGCAGTTCATTTTAGAGAGTGAAAGGCCTGTGTGTCCTTTTTTTTCCTTCTGTTGTATGCTGCCACTGCTTTGAATAATTTTTTTTTTTTTTAATGCCCAGCAGATAGAGTCATGAAGAAGTAAAATGAGAAGCACCTCTGTTGGGTGACATAAAACTCACGTCTGGTTATCAGGATAAATGAATGTGGTGAGTAACATATTCCGAATTCTTCTACCTTGTATTTACTTAGACTTTATGCAGCAAAGTATACAAAAATAAGTAAAATATATCTTCCAGTTATGAATGCGTAATTAAAAATATACTGTCTCAAGGAAACTCCTCTGATGTTTATTATTGAGTGACTATAAATGTTTATGTTTGTGTTCTTTTAAAAAACAAAAGCAAAGTTAAAGCTGCAGTCTTGCAAAGGCATTTGATTTCATCAATAAAAATGAATTGGCCCTTTCAAATGGGAGAAAACTTGAAGAAAATGGAGAAGGTAGCAGAGGGGAGAATATGCAGGCAATAGATGTAGGAAAAGAAAATGAATTGGATGGGAAAGGAGAAAGGAATGAACAGAAACAACCATGAAAAGGACATTTATAGGGTAACTGCGGGAAGTCAAAACGATAAAGAACAGAGCAAACAGTAGGAAATAAGAAGAATTGTGGTCACTTTTCTCCTGCTCCTGCCTTGGTACGGGAGGTCTGCAGGCAGACCGAACGTTGTGCACACAGCGGGGTGGCCTGGCTTGTCCTGTTTCTGTGCCTTTCCTTTGAGTGGTCTTGTCCTTGTGCTGAGCATTCCGGTGCTTCCTTCGTACTTGTATGACTGTCTGCAGGAGGGTCAGGGAGAGCTGCTGGGTGTAGTAGCAGCAACTGGCAAGGCAAACTTTCACCCTGCCCCTGGCTTCTTCCTTACTCTCTGGTCAGAAGTCACAAACAGTAAATAAAAGTCAAAAAGAAAATGAAAAGCCAGAGGTGTCTTAACTATTGCTATAAACAAACACTGAGTTATATGCTTGCAAAGGTCTGGATTTTCCCTGTTGTAAACTCAGCTGGTAGAAATGAAAATCTGCAGCTGGGACCTGCTCTCATTGAGGTTGGCTAAAGTTGGGTTTTGGAAAGGCTTTCTGAATCTTCTCTGCACTGGCCGACTGGTGGGAATGGGTTCTGCTTGGAGGTTTTTTTTTTTTAATTTTTTAAAATTGAAGTTGCAGAAAGTTGTGCGATGGGTACCTAAAGCAAAAATTTTCTTCTGGCTGATTAATGAATGTTAGAGTGGAGATGGGGAAACAATAAAAGGCAATATTTATAGAACACCTGGGGAAATTAGATGAACTTCTACTAGAAATAACGGACATTGTGCAAGGTTGAGTACAGCCTTATATTTTTGACCTTTGTTCATATGTTATAACCTTGCTTTGGTTGTCAGGAGTATAAAATTATTTGCTTGTGGAAAAGATTTTTTTCTAAATATGATTAGAAACCAAGTAAATACATGGTTCCTCATCTGAAATTAGAAACTGTTTAGTACTGCTTTGTAATAGTTTTGCTGGGGGGAAGAGGATTTAATTGGAAATTTTGTTTGCTTTTTCAAGGATTTGACTATCCTGACAGTACTCAGTTCACTTAACAGGAAGGCAGATTGTACTCTTTTTTTGAAAAAGTGAGAGAAGTATATGCCTTTTATGGCTTTTATTAATAATTAGTTTATATTGATTATCCAGTATGAATTCAGTAGAGGATGTGATGCAATTTTAATATTAGAAGCTCTGCTAATGTTGCTGTTTGGTTTTCTTATATTTGCTCTAACGTATAATCTCAGAAAAAGATTAAATAATGCTAAGAAATGGGTTTTAGTCTTGGACTCTGTACTAGGGGAGGGGGAAATCAGAAGAAAGAGTACCAAGTCCTTAGTGTGAATCTGAGTGACTTGCAGCTTCTAAATGGGAGAGGTCTCAGTTCCCCATTATTTGTTTTTCTTGAAAAGGTTTATCAGCAAGAGATACCTCAAACTCCGTGCTCCTTTCCTATTTATTCTACAAAGTCAGGGGAAGTTTTGATATCAGTTACAAAACTTCAAAGTTGACCTGTAGATCCTCATTTCCAGTAGATTACCCTAAATCCACCAGAAAGTGGTAGATAATGTTGCCTGAAGCTGTTTAGATGCTTATGCACATAGATTGTTTTGGATCCAAAGTGTTTTGTCTTAGAGAATGATGTGGTGATGCTATAAAAGAAATGTAGGGAATCACATGCATCTGTCATAGGTCAGGGGAAGGTGTAGTAGGGTGGCTAGATATTTGCAGAGAAGAGACTCAAGCTGGACACATGGGTCCCTTGAGTCTTGCAGCTGGATACCAGTTCTACAGTCACGATGTAACAGAAGTTGTTATGCCCACATCCTGGGTTCTGCTGGAAGTCAGTCCTGTAGCTAATTTTCATGTGATTGATGTTAATAATAGTAATTGCGAACACTGAGCCGAGGTTGATGTTCCAAAACACTTTCAATTTCAAGTATTGGGGACTGCAGGTATCCCTCTGAGGGTATTGATCAAGGTGTTTCAGGTATTTGATGTGAAATTATATTAATTTAAAGAAGCCAGTGGAGTCTTAGGTTTTATCAAGTACTGAAGCACTCGTAGACACATTAATTTCTATATTGTAGCTGAACATTCAGTGAACATCCACTGGGAATGTGTAGCCGAAATCAGTGCATTCAGTTTGTAGGCGATGGCTGAAACATCTAGTCACAGCAGAAGAGTCTTGGAGATTAAGCATGCATGACTTGGGTAAAGATTTAAATAGACAATTTTCTTTGCAGTGTTGTGTAGAAATATTTTCCAGTTTTAGATAGATGTGTTTTAAGCAGCTGCAGGCCAGTTGTGTGCTATGTTTCAACATATTTTAGTGAGTTGTAATACACAATCAGTCATATTTCAGATTAATGGTTTGATTAAATTAGGAAAAATGTGTATACATTGCATTTTAAACTATTTTAAAATAGCAGTGTTTGGTAATGATCCAAACTAGTTTCTTATATTACCTGCCTTATTAGAGTAATAATGTGCAGATCTTGTTTTACAGTATAGTTACAAATATTTTTTGACATGTAAATTCACTCATGTTCTGCATGCTTCCGTTGATTTTTACCAAAGAGAATTGGTTTATTTGACCTACCTTACTTTGACTTTTTTTTTCCAGGAAAATCAATATGATAAAGTAATTCTTTCCTGCTATCCTCTTCACTAAGCTCTTTTGAGAACAGTCAGAAAATGTCTTCCCTTCAATTATTTTAGACTTGTTTGCATTAAATCCTTTCTAAGGGACCCACGTAAATGTGCTACTTTAATAAGGACGTCTCCCTGTGATATAAGCTAAATAAAATTTTACATTTAAGGTGAGTAAGAACCAGTTATGGAGAAAATTGCTCAATATATGTTCTATCCTAATTTCTTTTTCCATGCAAAATCTGCTCCAGCTCTAAAGTAGGATGGGAAGGAGTTTGACAATATAGTATGCATAATTCATGCTTTTGGCCTTCTGTCTGCCCTTCTTTTTCTGGAATCCTACATATTTAGATTAGGTAAAATTATTCTTGCCTCCTATCAATACAGTTTGTTTTCAAGCAATATAATGCAACATATAACATAGGCTACTTAGAGCAAAGTACTATTCTTGGTTCTGCATGACAGATCCCGACTTCAGCATTATCTGAGTTCTGTATGTTTAGGAAGACTAGACATGGTGAACAGAATTTCTCTCTATCATAGCAATTAATCTCATTTTTAATAGAGGTTTAGATTACTTAATGTAGCTATTCTAGAAGTTTTGCCAGCTGGTAGTTTGGATTAAAGACGAATTTTGCTGTTGCTCATTATTGATTAAGAAGAACTGACTCGTTTATGGCTCAGATAACATTTACATGGCCAAAAGCCATTTTCTGCTGCTGAGGAGGAGCCTTGCTCGTGCCAATATGTGTGTGGTTGTCTGGAGGATCAGACTGTGGTTACTGTGCTGCAGTGTGGTCAAATGAAGGAGGCAGTCTCCCCGCTCTTTTCATTTCACCAAATGAAAAGTGGCAAAATTTGTCATTACCAAATGTTTGCAAAACAGCATTCTTGTTTTTCATACGCTTTCAGTGATCTGGGGTCTTAGTGAATTAAAAACCCTTTATGGGTTGAATTTTAAGTGTCAGATATTACTATCCAATTCAAATGTGCTTGTGTGAGATGCTACCATGTGAAGAAAAAGTGGTTGAATCTGAATGTGATTGAAAAGAAATGTTTACTGTTAAAATGGTTTTTATGGCTCTGACATCAAAAGGGTATTACTGCTTCAATAATAAAAGATTATAAAGAGACAGAGGTAACTAATGAACTCTTGGTTTTGTGAATTTAAATGCTGACCTTCATTTTAGATTCAAGTGGCAATAATGTTGTTCAAACTTTTCAACAAATTTACAAGTTGAACTTTTTTGGAAAAAAATTACTTAATAGTTTCAATTTTTAACAAGTTTTTTGAAGTAAATTATTCCAAATAGTTTATTAAATGACAACAAACTTCCTTATTTCAGTTACTTAGTCCTTTTTCAGTGCAATTCTGTGATATAACAATGAATTAATGTTTTGATTAGTCTAGTTGTCTTTTTTAATTGGGAAGAACTTTGCAGAACCCCCAAATTGATCCCATTATAGCTTTGAAATGGCAAAATTGAATGGAATTCCTATGTAATATTGCCAATCTGGAATTTTAAACATAAAAATATTCCTCCTGGTCAAGAAATTAAAAATTAATTTAGTGTTCTTTAAGTTGGTCTTTTGAGTCTTTCGGGAGCTTTTGGGTCAGTATTTTCACTCTTCAAGTTCTAAATTTAGAATAACAGCAACAGTGGTAAACTTATCACAAAACTTTTGCCTACTAAAGCTTTAGGAAAAACACCAGACTACTCATGCAATTTAATTCTTGAAGCCCTGCTTTAGAGGGAGTAATTCAGGTTCTTCCAATTGTTTCCAGTGTGGTGGGGAGCTGCTGGCTGGGCTGTGTGACTGCAGTGTCTGCTTAAGGCGCTGGGGCTGAGCTTCCCAGCGGGAAATAAGTTTGTGTGCAGACGCACCTGCAAGGTGGGAGAAGGTGTTCTTCCAAGTGCTTTTCCAAATATTTCACAGTTTGCATCCTGTTCAAATTTATGCTTATAGGAAGAAAATGAAAATCGAGGAGTATTCCTCACTTGTAAAAAAACTTTCTTCTCTTGCCCAGATACTGTAGCTGCAATGAGTTTCAGGTGCTGCATTCTGGGGTTGGAAAATGGCTGTGGAATTTCCATTCATCCCTCTGAAAATACTTACTGAAAGACAGGAATTGGTCCCTGATGGTTAATTCACTGTCACAGACAATACAAGCCCATCCTTCCCAAACAGTTTTTATTTACCCATACTATTACTCGGAAGGAATAATACTGTGAATGCCACTTCCCCCAAAGGTCCACTGCTTTGGTGTAGATCCAGAGTCTATGAATTTGTAACAGAAATTCCTATATGTGAATGCTGCTTGTTGTTTTGTCTGCAGTTACTTAACTGTCCCAGAAAGTGCAATAACTGTTTAGCGCTGGAACTGCATCAACTGTTTGTTGATGCATTGCAGCTATTCATTTTAGCTACAAGGTCCAAATTCCTGGTGTTATCCTCTGCTATGTAACCTTTCCCTACTGAGGTCAGGATTGCTTTTGTAGCAACTCTTTCTCTGTCCTGAAGCCATGCTTGCCTTCAACAACACACCCTCTACTTGACTCTGTGCCATCTTTCAACTGTCTTGCAGTAGTAATGACCTCTAGGCAGGCCTTTGAGACACTGCACCCAGTGTCTGAGTATAAGGCTTAGTCCCTGGCTGTACCACTGCTTACAGGAGAGGGTTTGTGGACGTGGACTTGTCATTCTGAATTCCATGGACTGGATGGTGGGTCTCCCACCCATGTGACTGACAATTCAAGCCCTGTTTTGTTGCACCTACCGTGTTTTTCTAATGATTTTTTTCATCTGTGATAGCAATCCAGTAGGCATGGAGAAGCTTAAGTATGTAAAATATACAGTTTATACAGCTCTTCTCAAAGATTCTACCTCCATCACAGGTGTCTGTAGTAAATATAGCCAGAGCACCACTGAGAAGAGGCAAAATGTGATAGGCGATTAAATTATGCCAAGTACATACTGCAAAGGTTCTAATAAGCATAATTCCTGGCTGCCGCCATAGTGTGAATATTAAAATCTAGATTTTTCCATGAATTTGTTTTTTTTAAAAATATATTCATGATTATTTTAGTCTTTCACCTCCAGCATTATACATCTAATCAGAAAGCAAAATAGGCACATCAGATAAGGTTTAAAAGGGGGAAGAGAAACATTTAGTTTTGTGTGGAAGTGATCAGAGACTGTGTAATGGATTAAGAATTTGCTTTGTCAAAGATGAGCGTATGGGAGAAGCTTGTGCTTTGCAGCATGAGGGGAACAGGGGGAGAGAGCTGGTGCAGTGTGCAGGTGTGCCTCCGCAATGCAAGCTCACATTTACATTTATGATTGCCAGTCCTTCAAAAAACCTTTTGTTTAACGATCCCAGACTGCACATTTGAATATCATAGCAATACAAAAAGAAGGCATCAACAATAGTCTAATCAAAACAAGTATATTTTCATTTAATAAATAAAAATAAAAAAGCTAGAAGTGTAAATTCCTTGGTCTGTAGCAGCTTGAGCTTTTAATATACCACTTACAAGTGACCCTGGGATCTGCCTTTAGTGACTGTCTGATGTGGCAGGCTTTAGTGGTTTACCAGACTCGAGAAGTAATCGTGTGAATGGCACTGATGTGCTTAGTACAAACTCTTGCATGTGAAACAGTTCATATAATTTTAAAATCATTTTATACTTCATTTGAAAATCCACTTGTAACTCTTTCAGCTCATGTTTTTGTTGTAACTGTGGCATAAGATAACCTTGTTCATATCCATAGAATTTCCATTTAAACATGTTTGAAGGTGATTGTTAGTTGATTATAGCTCTGTGTTCACTCTGAATTTTGACAGTCTTGCTCTACACCTCACAGCCCTGTTATGTGGCTGTTTTTAATAAAAAATTCAGTATAACCTCTGCATAACACTTCAGGACAAATTTTTTCTGGAGATGCTAGACCTGTTGTGGGTTTCAGTTTTCTCAGGAATATTGCTACTCCTATAACTGTAGAACTGAGCTGGCAAATGCTCAGCAGAACGCAAGCAATACAAACACGCTTTTAACAAATATCTCTAAGCAGTTTGAATGACCAAAATTGGATGGACGGTTGGAGATTAACATCACAATGTTTTCTGAATCTTTTGCAATGTCCCTTATCCTTATTTCCCTTTGTCTTTCTGCTCCCCACTACTTTCTTGGGTTGTTGTTTGTGCTGTTTGTGAAGCTGTGGCCCGGGGAGGCTGCCGCTCCCTGCAGTGGTGGCAGGCTATGCACCTTGGTGTAGTACCTTCTCGTAGTTTTGCTCAGCTTGCAGAACCATGACTTGTCCTCAGCGAGCTTCAATTTTACTGCTTTCTTTAATACTACATTCATAACTTCTCAGTCCTAAAGTTGTGACTGAAACTGGATCCTGTGTATTATTGCTTTAGTGAATAAAGTTTCAGAGAAGTGTCCGAGACACACAAAACATATCTGTGAGACTTAGTGGGAGAGTTTTATACACATGATGCACAGCATTTACAAATGATTATAACTGAACTAAGTACAATTTCAAACTAATTAGGTTTGAGAATCAGAACCAGGTGTATCTGTTCACTTAGGATCTCCGTATACACCTTGCCTGGATCTCACGGCATTGACTTCTTAGGGAGGTTTTCAAAAGCCTTTCTCCTTGCCTTCCTTGCATATGTTCCTGTGCCCTCTTTATCCTTCCGTGCCTTTTGTGTGGGGGTGTTGTCCTTCTGGTTATCTGTCTTGGACTGTGTGAGGCAGCAGCTAGGCAGTGGGGTACTTAGAAAGCTTTCTAAGTATGCATCTTGCATTAAGGGGTGGGCTGTCCATCAGAGAGCTGTTTTCTGGGTCCCAGTTAGAGATTTGAACTGGGTCCCCTACATTCTTGCAATTATGTGGGACTACTATGACAGACACCACTCTTAGTCCCTTGGGTGAAGGGAGAGGCATTGCATCCAGCTGCTGGGGTTGCCGTAGATGGAGTGAGCAGAAACCTTCTAACTTCTGAAATTAGTTTGGGAATTAGTCTGTGCTAGACTGGTGGACTTTGTTGATAACTCTGTATTGACTCTGTTGTGCAGCTTGCAAGGACTTTTATTTCCCTTCAAGTATTTTATTCTGCACTTCTTGAGTTCAGCAGCATGTCTCTTTACATAGAGATCACTGTCATAATTTATGACGTGCTTGCTGAATTTAGTACTTTGTAAAGGCAATAATCCTAAGTATGAATAAAAATTCAACACTCCAGGCAGTAATAGAAGCAATTCTTATATTCCTAATATACTGTAGCATTTTTAAAGGTTAAAAAAATTTTGTTTTCAGTTTGCCTCTAAATGGCTTCTGAATGATAGTCTTCTTCAGCTGATTGCTTCTTTGACATCTAAATGACATCCTGTGTTGCACATTCATAATTTAAGATATGAAATGGCTGCAAAGAATGGAAATTGTGTTTGGAGTTAAATATATAGCTCTTAAGACAAAATTAGCAAGGAATAATGCATACATTCCTACTCTTTATATTTACTTAGTACATACATGGGCTAGGAATGAATATATTATATCATGATGTATATGTTCTCATACATAAAATGAAAAGCATATATATTTGTCAGTCATTTCATATGTAGAGTGCCTATCTTAAGTCAGTGAGAATGCTGTATGAAAAAAGTATTCAATTTAAACTCAAAGGCCAAGACTATTTTTGATTTAACTGAAAGTGGTAGTGATGGCCTTTGAATTTGAAGAAGTTATGCCTGTCATCTTTACATATGTAAAATTCTGTTTGCGAAATTTGTTACATATTTTTGCTGTCTTAGCAATATTGGCTAGTGATAGGTTTTAAACACACTTCATTTATGCTAGAACTTCTGTTGGTATAGGTGGAATTAAAGCAGTACATACCATTGTGTTTATAATCTTTGCAGAACAAACACCCTCAATCTCTGTTGGGAAAAAAAAATCACTGAAACAAGTAAGATTTTTCAGAATCTGGGGGGGTTTTGCAAATACATTGTATTATCCTATATCATGCCCCTTGGATTTCAAAAGCCTGGGCTACATCTATGCCATTCAGTGAAGCTTTATTGGATTATGGATCCCTAGGAGCAGCTCAGGTGGTGACTTCGGTGGCAGTTGCATGAGACAAAACAAATCATTGTGCCTCACCACTGCTGCCAAGGCTGTTCCAGTCCTGTTCCCTCTCCCCTCTCCCAGCATCATGCTGGCACAGCTATTGCTCACTGGCAGCAGCTCTAGCAGCACTGAGCTCCACCTGAGGCAGTGGGTGCTGAAGCCTGCAGAGGTGGCGGGAGTTTGAATGGAAGGACAGTCACAGGGTGGCACTGGGGAGGGAGCAGGGACACCTGGACAGGAGTAGAAGGGAAGAAGCTGTTCCCCTCCCTGCTTTTTGTGCCAAGGACCTCTCAGCTGTCTTGGAGACTGCAGAGTAAATAGGGAATTTGATGGCATCTGAAGAACTGGTTCAAGTATTAAATCCTTCTTTTGTTCTGCTCCCCACTCCTACTTGTCTAGAGCTGTGAATTACCTGTTTATGAAAAATTATTCTAAAATTTGTGCATTCATGTAAAATTTGGCTCTCAGATTTGCACATCTTCAGTTACAACAGCTTGTGTAATTTCATGCTTCTGTAGGAAGGATGAAAGGACTTGATTTTATATTCTCGGTATCCGTTTTTATGTACAAAGTATTACTGTTCATTCCTTCTTGTCCAATCAGTTGATCTCTATTCCTGCATGTAAAGGTTCAAAAGTGACTGTGTTTTAACCACCCTTTTTATTTTTCTCCATCTTTTTACTTTCAGTTGTTCAGTCACAGGTTCTGTTAGAGCAATCTGTGAGCTCCAGAAGAAATAAAGAGAGCAAAAATCTATTCTTGGAAATATGTTTGCTTTTCTAGAGATCTACCTTGTCTTTTTGCCTATAGTCTTTTGTCTGTAGTTATTAATTATAGTCAGGGCAACATTTTCAATGATTAATTGACCATTGCTTAAAACAATAAAGCTGCTTAATAAGCAAAAGACAGTGCAAACTTCTATTCTTGTGAGACTTTCTTTGGTAAGGAAGCTCCTGTGCACACTAGCACTTCTGGTGCTATAAAATGAGGGGGGGAAAAAAGCTTCTCACAGATATGTGCTGTTTAGACTAATGAACTGCTTGTTTAAAGAGGTCTCCACTCCAGTCTTGACACACTTCTTGCTTTAGCTCATGGTTAAAACCTAAACTTACTGGTATTCTCTTGAGAGGGGAAGAAAACATTAAAAGAGGTGGACTTGTGCTGGCAGAAGGAGGCATCAATTACAGCTTTTTGTGACAACTGGCTTCACAAGGCTGTAGAAAGGAATGATAAAGTTCAGGTGAAAGGAGGGATTTCCCTTCTAATTTCACCATGGAACTGAGTTCAAGCTACTGAATTAATGTGCAGCCCCCAGTGACTGTCCGTTTCCAAGTTGTGGTGTGCACCGGTCACTTTTTGGATACTGTTGACTTCCACTCTCTAAGAGATTAGTCATATTCTTACAGTAACTCGTACAAATCTTTGACTTCTCAGGTGTCTAAATATACCATCAAGATATTGTTGCCTTTTTCAAGATATGCAAAGACTTTTCAAATGCACTCAATGATGGGTGAGGTTAAATGGCCTGCAGGTAGTGCTGTCTTAAGCTGAAGCCTGACCAGGCAAACCAAGGCACTGTATCAGTGTTTCCATGCCACAGCTCTGCCCTTGCCACGTCCTTTCTGTCTGCATGCTTTTTTCATGTGATGGACCAGCAGCATAAATGTCTCTTGCTAGCTGAAGGAAGACTTCATTGCCTGAGGGATTATGACTTCCCCCACCCTTGCCAAAATTAAGTACCTTAAATAGCTGCCATATATATGGTGTACTTTTCACTGGAGTGTACTACTTAGTCTTTTGGGTTTGATGGTTTGAATTTCTTTCAGCTTTTTCATCTTCTTTTATCTGTTTTCCCCTGCATAATTTATTTCATCATATTTTTGCTACTTTCACATCTCTTAAGTGGGATGCAAATGTAATATTTAAATATAACATCATAAATATTTGAAACCAGGCAAAACTGGTTCCATTCTCTTTCCTTCAAACACTGTAACTCCTTGTGATGACACCAGTTCCATTAAAGAAGAAACCTTGATGATAGCATGTTGTTGCCTCTGTCACTTGGCCCACCTTGCATCATTGTTTTTCTTCTGAATTTTGGAAGGGCACAAGTTAAAAGAGCTAGTAGCCACAGGAAAGTATGAGATTTTGTATTGATAGAGATATTTAAAGTGTCTTCAACATGGTTAATAGCAGGCATTATGCCACTTATTCTGAGATTTGCTTGTAAGCCTGTATGTCATCTATAATGGCTCTCTTTATAATACGGAAAACGAAGGCACTAAGCATCTTGCATGTTGCCTGACCTACATCTTTCTCCACTAATGGAGCTGACAGCTCTCTCCCAGGAACGCGACAGGGATGTTATTTGTTTTCTTGAGAGCTTCTTGTAGCTTCTCACGATCTCATCTTACTGCTCTGCAAACACAAAACAAAAAGACATCCTGATTGCTTGCTTTAGAAGTCTGATCAGAGATTAAACCCATCAAACCTGATATACTTTCATCATGGCCTCTAGCAAAGTAGAACCTCTCTTCAAAAGCCTAGGAGCAATATTCTCCCCATAAGAAAAACAGATCTTTACTGCTGGCTTGACAGCAACAAGTGCTTCTGTAGGTCTGTAACCATAACCTGGACAACTCTGTTAAATACAGCAAGAAACAAAAATCATAAATGTACTGTTTGAAGTTTACTGTTGTCACTTAGTTTTCATGTAAGAAAGCAAAAACCTTGCAGTTGATTGAGTATAGTGATCCTTTACTAAACCACCCTAATTCTACTGGTTTACTGGGAAGCTGTTTGAACACCAACAGCAAGTATTTACATCCTCTTCCACTGGCAGAAGAAAACTTTTATAGAGGATTAAAATAAATTATAAATTGTATCACCAGGCAATAATTCCCCTCTCAGGATTGTCCTTGGCATCATTTATGTCTGGTTACTGAAACTAATCAAGGTGTAGGGAACAATAAAAAGTACTCTTACAGCTGTATCTCTACACTTCTCTAAACTTTCAGGTCATCTGTAATATATTGTAGATGACACTGATTATCAATAAAATTGACTTAAGTATCTTAAATCAAACCCACAATTAGGCTAAAATTGGCATTGCTACTATATGTTAGTAATAGGATGGAAACCTCATTTTGTGAAACAATAATGATTTGTACTAGTTTACAAATTAAACTTTTAGAGTGTTATAATTGGCCTACTAATGTACTGTTGTTAATGACTAAAGCAAGGCAACTTGATCTATTGTTAGGTAATAAAGCTCCTGGAAACAAATGGTGACAGTAAATCAGTTTTGTAAGCTTTTTTGAGTTAAAGCCAAAGGATAGGCCCTTAGAAAGGGATCTGATCACTTTAAGTTATTTGTAGACATCATTTAGAGGATGGTGGCGTTAAGCCTTCTGCTGAGCATAGCAAAAAGACATGACATGTCTAGAATTTTTTAGAGATCTGTATATTGTGGGAAACTTATGCTTAGTGAAATCAGTACACAAATTGTAAACTCCATAAATACTTGTCTTTTAACTGATGCTGTATGGCAGTTACCACCAGTTTTTCAGAAGGGGATTAAATGTATTAAATGACCTATTTAATTATACAAAAATATACAAGGAAACAATTTTTCACAGAATCATTCAGGTTGGAAAAGACCCTTGGGATCATAAAGTCCATCAGTCCTTCTCTACAAAGTTCTCCCCTACACCATATCCCCCAACATCTCATCTAAACGACCCTTAAACACATCCAGGGATGGTGACTCCACCACCTCCCTGGGCAGCCTATTCCACTGTCTGATCACTCTCTGAAAATTTTTTCCTAATGTCCAGTCTAAACCTCCCCTGTTGCAGTTTAAAGCCATTCCCTCTTGTTCTATTGCTAATTAGGATAGTTGTAGAGAGTGATGAGGTCTCCCCTCAGCCTTCTCCTCAAACTAAACAGTCCCAGCTCCTTCAGTCACTCTCATAGGATTTGTTCTCCAGGCCTTTCACCAGCTTTGTTGCCCTCCTCTGCACTCACTCCAGCACCTTGATATCTCTCTCGTACTGAGGTGCCCAAAACCGGACACAATACTCCGGGTGTGGCCTCACCAGTGCAGAGTACAGGGGGACTGTCACCTCCCTACTTCTGCTGGTCACACTATTTCTAATACAAGCCAGGATGCTGTTGGCTTTCTTGGCCACCTGGGCACACTGCTGGCTCATGTTCAGCTGCTTGTCAGATAGAACCCCCAGACCCTTCTCTTCCAGACAGCTCCAGCCACACCTCCCCAAGCCTGTAGCAGTGCATGGGGTTGTTGTGGCCCAAGTGCAGGACCTGGCACTTGGCCTTGTTGAAGCTCATCCCATTAACCCACCGATCCAATCTATCCAAGTCTCTCTGTAGAGCCTCCCTATTCTCGTGCAGATCGACACCTCCGCTTAACTTGGTGTCATCTGTGAACTTACTGATGATCCATCTGTGTCCTTACCAAGATCATCAGTAAAGATGTTGAACAGAAATGGTCCCAACACCGAGCCCTGAGGAACACCACTTGTGACCAGTCACCAGCTGGATTTAACTCCATTGACCACCACTCTCTGGGACCGTCCATCCAGCCAGTGCTTGACCCAGCAGACCGTTTGCTCGTCCAGGCCATGGGCAGCCAGGTTTTCTACGAGAATTCTATGGGGAACTGTGTCAAATGCTTTTTGAAAATCTGGGTAGACAATATCCACAGCTTTTCCCTTGTCCAATAGTTGGGTCATGTTGTCATAGAAAGAGATCAGGTTTGTCAGGCAGGACCTGCCTTTCATAAACCCCTGCTGACTAGGCCTGATCCCCTGGTTGCCTTTTAATGACACTCAAGATGACCTGCTCCATGACCTTCCCTGGCACTGAGGTCAGACTGACAGATCTATAGTTTCCTGGATCCTCCTTTCTGCCTTTCTTGTAGATGGGTGTTACATTTGCCACCCTCCAGTCCAATGGGACCTCCCCAGTTAGCCATGATTTCAGGTAAATCATGGACAGTGGCTTGGTGGTGAGCACATCTGCCAACTCTGTCAGCACCCTTGGGTGTAACCCATCTGGTCCGACAGACCTGTGTGCATCCAAGTGGTGTAGCAGGTCTCTGACCACCTTCTCTTCAACTGTGCTGACCTGAATCTGCTTCCTCTTCCCATCTCCCAGCTCATGAGGCTGGGTGTCCAGGGAACAGCCAGTTCCACTGCTACAGACTGAGGCAATGTGGGCGTTGAGCACCTCAGCCTTTTCCTCATCCTTAGTTACCATGTTTCCCTCTGCATCCAATGAAGGAGGGAGATTTTCCCTAATCCTTCTTTTGTTGTTAATGAAATTTTAAAATGTTTCTATAAATATTTTTAACAGCTGTAGCCAGGTTGAGCTCTAGCTGTGCTTTGCCTCTCCTAATGTTCTCCCTGCGTAACTTCACTACATCTTTATAGTCTTCATGAGAGACCTGTCCCCTCTTCCAAAGGCAATAGATTCTCCTTTTGTTCCTGAGATCCAGCCAAATGTCCCTGTTTAGCCAGGCAGGTCTCCTTCTCCACCTGCTTGTTTTCTGGCTCACGGGAACAGCCTGCTCCTGTGCCTTTAAGACTTCTCTCTTGAAGTACGTCCAGCCTTCCTGGACTCCCATTTCCTTCAGGGCAGCCTCCCAAGGGATTTCGTTAATCAGTCTTTTGAACAGGTCGAAGTTAGCCCTGCAGAAGTCTAAGTAGTTTTACTAACTGCTCTTTTTTTTCTCCAAGGATTGAAAACTCAATAATTTCATGATCACTGTACCCTAGATGGCCTCCAACCTTTACCTCCCCCACAAGCTCTTCCCTGTTCACAAGCAGCAGGTCCAGGAGGGCACCTTCCCTGGTCAGCTCACTCACCAGCTGTATGAAGAAGTTATCCTCCACACATTCCAGGAACCTCCTGGATTGTTCCCTCTCTGCTGTGCTGTGATCCCAGCAGATATCTGGGAGGTTAAAGTCCCCCACAAGAACAATGGCAGGTGACCGTGAGATTTCTCCCAACTGTTCATAGAAAGCTTCATCCACCTCACCGCTTTGGTTGGAAGGTCTATAGCAGACCCCCACAGCAAGATCCTCTATTGGCCCTTAACTTAATCCAAACACTCAACCCCATTAACACTATACTTGATTTCTGAGCTCTCATAGCATTCTCTAACATGTGGGGACACTCCACCACCTCTCTTTCCTTGTCTCCTTCCCTATTTTTGTTACATGTTCATCAGAAAACTGCCACCAGTCTTAGCACTTAATATTGTTAGACTCCAAAGTGCCTGTGTCTGACATCAAGAAGGTCTTTGATCCAAAGGTGACAGGTTATTAACCTGTAAGCCATGTGAAGGACCTCTTCAGGTTCAGAAAAAAAATTATTTTGCACTAGCAAGGCAATTGGGAAGAATGGCTACCGCAGGCTGAGTACTGGGCTGCTTGGACAGACCTGGTGAGAAAAAAGCTGTGGGCAGAAACTTGTCTATACTAGAACAAAAAATGGTACATGGCAGAGTAATGACTTTTCGCTATGGGAATTTGACAATTTCTAAATGGGAAAGTGTGCTGTTACTTTTCTCTTTTGCTGTTTTCAGTGGAAAAAGTATGTGTTTGGTATCTGCGAATAAGCAGGCTGTTATCCCCTTCCCTCTGTTACTTCTCTAAATGGAAGCATTTCTGCAAAGTTTGTTTTCCAGAGATTAATTATTGGAGCAAAAAAGGCTCTATCACTGAGTTTCAAAGTAGAGAAAAATCCTACAATTGCGGAGATGATCCAACCATATTTAAATATATGAACTCTACAACTATGTTTATATAATTTGGAAGCATTTTGATTTTTTCAGGTTGTCCAAGTGAAAAAATTAATGTTACTTTTTTCAACAAAAATTGTGTTAATCTTTGTAATATTATTGTATTTTTGTCATAATAATCAGATGTGAAATAATAAACATGCATGTTATTCAGAACAATACTTATTACATATATATAATGTACTTAATACATATATATTATTCCCAGAATATTTATTTTACTAATCTGAGGTGTTTGCAAGTGGTAGTATTCTACTATAGCATATTTAATGACACTTCTCATACTCACCAAAACAATCCTCAGCAAAACGAGAGGTCCTGATACAAATAACTTTCACTTTTAAACTTCTTATATAGCCTTGAAAATAAGAATTACTTATTGAAAAAGAGAAGTGATTAATCTGGTTAGATGTATTGTTTGTGGACCACACCAATGATGAATATTTTAAACTTAATATTAAACCTCACTTTCAGCTGATTTAACATTGCCATACATGAGGAATAAACTTTCACTGCAAGCCCTCAACATCATGAATTTTGTGAATATCTTTCTCTCGCTACAGAGTTACTTACCTCTACTATAATAACTTTGGTGTTCTATATTCATGTTATACCTTTCAGTGAGGGATGTCAAAAAAACCTCTGTAATGAATTAATGCCAGCTTTTTGGATTTCTGCATCCTATCATAGCTAACCAGATGATAGGCCTGTGTAGTGAAACTCCCCTGGGAGATGAGTTGTGATTTTATTAAAACAAATAGGATTTCTTTTTGCAATTTAAATTGCCCCCTGAATGCTAGCAAAAATATTCCAAATTTTTTTTCCTAACTCTGAAGGTAAATTACTATGGAAGAGAAAGTCTTAAGAGATGCTATTCATTCCTAATAAAGAAGATACAAAACATGAAATGGATCTAGTAGAAGAGAAATGCTTAAGAAATGGAAAAGCTCATACGGAGGCTGTGAAACACTTGGTGTTAGTTGGGAATAATGAGATGGAAGAGGAAGGCACAACAGGTTAGTTTGGAGCTCCTGAGGGACTTTAGTGAATGCAAATAATAAGGAAAAGTAAGAAGGCAGATATACTGAAAGTTGCTTTCAGGATTTGCTTATGGTCCAGCTGCCATTCCAGTAGTCATTATTACCATTCAATACTGTGAAAACCATTTCTGTTCTGTATTGGCAATTTGCTGTATTTCTTACCTGATTTTCATTTTTATAGACAGTAGACTTCTGGCTGATCACCCAGAATTTCTAGTCGCAATACTCTGATGTCAGGCAGTTGCATTGGGATGATAAAATTGTCACAAACCTATATTGGTATAGGAACACATGAACCATCATCATGGGTCTGACCAGTGGTCTGTTATGTTCACTAGTCTCTCTAACAACAGTCTTTGCTGCTGTTAGAATGCTGTAAAAAAAGCCCTAAGCAGAAATGGATAGAAGACTGCTTGTAGTTAAGACTACAAATACTGTTTTGTTGTTCTCAGAAATTTTTTGATATGTTTATTATGAATTTTGCTAAAGCACTTCTAATGTATGCTCAAATAGAAGAAATTAAAGTACTCTTCTGCTTTGATCAGAGATGGACGTGTAAGGCAGTAGTGAGACTACTTCACAAGACTTTAAGTTTTAAAATATAATTCATCCCAAAGCCAGAAAATACCAATACTTTTCATTAGTATATCAGGAGCATCCTGAATCTATAGCCTTGGAGAGTTCCCCTTCTTACTGTGCAGACTTCATAGTTGTTTCTCAGTCATATTCAGTTGCCCTAAAGAACTGTGCCTTGGGCTGCCCAACCACCTCTCTTTTTCCTTCAACTTTGAAATTGGGACAGAAAATTCGTGGGCATTCTCTGAACTCTGTGACCTTATAGGGTTGGCCTAATTGTGCTTTGAAAGATGGGGTAGAAAGAATACATGTAGTTTGGGCAGCCAGTAGCAATTACAACTAGACAAAATCAATAAAGATAAATCAGAAGGAAACAACTTGCTCATGAATCTGTCATGGGACTTGCAAAGAATTTGCTGGTGCACCTCTGAGCTAAAATGCTAATACATACAGTGTGCTTATCAGCTTTGAGGCAGATAAATGATGTGAGTACTTGGAGACGGGGCTGATACATGTTAATTTCATTGTGCTTTTTGGTTTTTTGTTTCGGTTTTTTTTGTGTGTGTTTTTTTTTTTTTTCTTTAAAAACCCCCAATTAATACTCAGTGGAGCTCAAAAGTGTGAGAGAATATCTGCACATTTAGAAATATTCCACAAATTAATGATATTTTGAACAAACTTCTCAGAAGAAAAAAGGGGTTGAGAATGGAGGGAGGAGAAGGAGCAATCAGCAGGTTGCAGCTGTTGGAAGTGACAGCTCAGAGGGTTTACAAATGTAACTGCTGTGACTATATTGCTTGAGTCACAATAAAAAGTAATAGAAGTGGAGGTGTTGAGAGACAATGACTAAAGTTGATGGAATAGTAGCAATGCATTTAAACATACAAAGGATTTTGGAAATGGAGGAGCCACAGGAAAAAAAAAATACTCAAGGAAAATAGATGAGAGAAACCCAGAAAATGGATATAAGAGTGTCCCAAGCAGCTCAGCATGTGTCAGATGTGCATTCTAGTGGAGAGTATTTACTAAAATATCAGGATTGTTCATGTGGCTTTGTATTCTGAAGCATATTATTCACCTTTTGTAATGGGGAGCAGCTGGGAGCATTTCTACTGGTATGAGGGATTGCTACTTGTACCCAACTCTAATGAAGCTGTATGTTTCCGTATGGAGTGGTATTATGCAGAGACTGAAGAAGTTACAGCATCAGGTTGCTTAAGTCTAACCGGGTCCAACAAAGGACTTGTGCATGAGGATTGAGGAGTGTTCCTCTTTATTGTGGTCCCCTTCAGCAGTGTGAGTTCCTGTAATCAACCACAGACATCCCAGTAATTGATTGTGAGCCCTGGCAGGGGATGTATTTTGAATAGGTGGTACTGGCAACTCCTGTACTGGGACTGTTTACTTTTTGGAGCCTGCTGATAGAATGGGTAGAGTCCACAGACGAAACCTAGAATAAGCTGGAGTCGTCACTGGTGTCAGTCTCTTGAAGACATACTGGATCAAATAGGGTATGGTAAAGGTGCTTGGATGAAGGAAAGCAGGATACAGCCTTTGAAGTAAAGTAGTAGAAAGATATGTCAAGCATGGTTACTTTTAGACCTTTCATTAGTCCAGTGCGGAAGTTCTCTGAAGATTTTGTCACCATCAACTTGGAAAACAGCAGCTCTGAGGGAGAATATACAAAATCTATAATTGCCTTAAGCTGAGTGAAGGGAACTAAACCAAAAAATTCAGATAGCTTCTGTGCAATAATAGATTAAATGAGTAGAAAGATACTATGTTTTAGATAGGAAACTAAAATGACCATGTTAGTATAGCTGTTCTTTGGAAGCTAAGGATGTTACAGTTGTTACACGTCCCTTGTAAGTGAGATGAAATCAGAGCACTGCAGTAAAGGCAAAGGAAGGGAAAATAGTATCAATCATTGGCAAGGCCTTTATTCTGAGCTGGAGACATTAGTGCTATTTATAAAAGAAATATGATCAGAAGAGTCTCTGAAATAATTGTGTACTGGAAAAGGCAGTCTGAATTTCTTATATTTTTCATTATACATAATTTCTACCAGAATGTACTTTCCTCTTTCTCAATTTGAGTGAAAATACAAAATTAAGGAGCTCAGAAAATGTTGCAGTTAAAATGTGGAACTGTTGTTCAGTACTTTGTATCATTCATCCCTAGGAATGCAAAGTCTTGTAGCTAAGCAAGTAGTCTGTGTAGTACCTTGAAATGGAGAAACTGTTTAAGCCTTCCTGCAGAGCACATCTCATCAGTTTGCTGTTAGCTGCTGCACCTTTTTATTGCCACTATTATCTTTCTCTTTTTACATGTGCAGTATGATAGTATATGTTAGTGTGGCCTGAAGAAAACTGAATAGATGAATTCTACGTTCTGATGCACGGCTAATACCCAGTCAATAAGAGTCTTAAGGGTTTTGTTTTAAAATAAAAGTCACTGCCTTATAAATCAATATGCTGCAGTTGGAATTTTTAAGAAATCCTGCAAAATTTCGTGATAAAAACATCACTGGTCTGTTCTGGGGTTTCACTGTGATAAACCCAGGATTCAACAGAAGTACAGAGGGTGTGAGTGTGTTAATGGCAGCCAGGTTCAGCATCTTGATCCAGTCTGTTTTCCTCTGTGTCATAGTAGAATGGCTTCTGAAAAGAGAAAGTCTTCCAAAGTGTTTGTAAATCAGTACCAGCTTATATGTAGGCTGAAGTGTTCAAAGCACAGTTAATTACAGCTGTGTGTGCAGAGTGCTAGATCACACCCCTGCATTGCTGATGGAGTTAGATTTGCGTGGAGCTGGACATGTAGGGAAGTATTGTGGAGCCTGTGGAAGTATTAATTAGCCTGATAGCCTACATACAGCAATTGGCTACCTTAATACACTCAAAATTTCAAATTTCAACATTAACAAAACAATAATGAGATATTAAGCTGCCATGTATCTGCAATTCTTGCATGGCAGTTCCAACCCCTTTGAGAGAAAATGCAGTTGGAGATACTGCTGTACAGATTGTGGAGGAACTGTGAGGGAGAGGTGCCTGCAAGATCTGAAGAAACACTGTAATCCTTTCTGCAAGTATTCACCTTCTGAAATAATGAACTTTTAATTTTACTCTTGGAAAATGGGAAGCCTTGTTCAGATAGATTGTCAGTCTTCGTCTGCACTAGGACAACATGTTTTGTTGCAGAAATAAAAGCATGTTTATACTGCCCTAATTTAACTCACTGGCACATAAATGCTTTTGTATTCATCTGACTAAAACTTTCCTGTCATGGATAGATACACTGTAAGCCAGGAAGGCCAAATCTTCTAAACTGATTTTTACAAGTGAAAGAGACAAAACATAGAAAATTATCTGTTGCTATGCCCTTTGCTTACTTGCACCTAGAAGCTAAAGTTGATTTTAAACTAGTATTACCTCTAGGGAGAAACTATTGTTGTTTTTACATGTCTTTGAGTTTCCCTCTGAAATACTTCTACTGTGATTTTGTTCACAAAATCATTTTCCGAGATTTGTTGTAACCTCTCTTCAGCCCATGTATTTTCATGTATTGTAGTTTTTCTTATCATTCTCCCTCTTTGCATCTGTTCCTGGTGAGTGCTGCATCCTGCAATTCCATTGCTGCTCAGCTGTGTGTTTCTGTAGGTACCTCAGTCTCCTTTCTTTTGTAGCCCTTTTTTCTTCCACCTACCAAAATTCACACAGTATGTATGCACAGAAGTACTTCAGGCCAGATTTATTTATGAATTTGCCAGAAACAGGTATTTATGGGTATTCTCTGTTTAGTCTTTTGTGCTGCTTATGGCTGTTGCTGCTTTGGTTTAGAGCCACAGGAGTAAATGAGTCCTTGAGTGAATAACTACATGTCACCCTGAATAGAGCAACCCTCATGTACTTCATCTGCAAAAAATTCAGAAAACTGGAAACTGCATAATAGCAACCAGCAGGATAGCTGAGCCAATTCAAGACTTTGGCACCAGAAGGCTTCTGCAGCCATCTTCAATGTATCCAAGTCTGTCTCTTCTGTTTCATTCCCAAATGTATTTGCCTCATAAAAAATGCAGAGATAAAATGACATAAATGTGTATAGAAAATATCACCTAGCAAAATCAACAGAGGAGGAAAACAGTGTGCTGGAAGGAGAATTCTACCACAACCAAACAAGACTCTAAAAATAAAAAGACAGTAGTAATAGCACTAGAGCTTGATAATCTGTTTAATTTAGAGTCTGTGGAACAGTTCTGAGTAGAAGTTCAAGAACTACCTAAGTAGGAAGGGGATGAAGTATGCCGTTATGCAGCAGCACACAGCTGCCCCTCTATATTTTGATAACAGGCTTTTCTCTTTCTGATGCCACGTTAAGAATGTTTAAATTAGTCATTCCAAAAACGTGAAAGCTGAAACGCAAATAAGTTTCAAAACACATAGTTCAGAAACAAAGAGCTAGTTTCTACCACAAGTGGTAAAACCAGTATGAGCTATCTCTTAAAGTATTTGCCTGTATTTCCCTCCTCTGCCACTTCAGTGGAAAGGAGATTGTTTACACAGTGGTCCACACAGCATGAATACCTTCTTGCCTATTCCTGTAATCATTCAGTTCATCATAGTGGTTTGGTGTTTTGTTTTGGTTTTTAGTTTTTTTGTTGTTTTTTTTTTGTTTTTTTAATAAAGCAGCTTGGTATGTTTTGTGATGATATTCCTGTTAATTTCAAAGAAAAACATTTGGCTAAGAAACACTAGCAACTCTTTTAAAAAGTCCTCTAACAACTGGATTTTCATTACTGTGATCCTAAAGGTAAAATGACAAAAAAGGAAACCAGATTTCAGTCAGAGCTGCATGGCAGTAGCAGCTTAGAGGTAATGGTATAAAGTGAAACATGGGAGTTCTCATGCACAGTCTTGCTGTGGATTTATTTTTTACTTGCCTCCTTCGAGTGCTTGGGAAAATTCTACAAACAGATCTTCACGACCAAACTCTTTGCTATAGGTTTCTTATTTGACATCACTAGATAGCTCAGTGAATTATTTATGAGCTTTTATTTTCTTTGTTCACCTATAACAATTACACTACTACTAAACTTATTTTTAAATCAGGCTTCACAGGTATGACATAAAAGTCCAGAGCAGGGAGAAGACCAGTGGCCCCTTGGGTGTCTGCTCAGAGCTATGGAGAGGGTTGGAGGTCCACTGAGTTGTAAGTGGGAACAGATGCATCTTCCAAGCCTGAATGCAAACTTAGTTGGGGGGAAATATAGAAAAGGAGGGAATTGTCTTGTTGCCTCAGCATCTCCTCACAGCTGGAGGAGGAGCATGGCTTGGTCAGGATAGTTGCTTGTGGTGCTGATGAGGGATGGAGACCTTTCTTCAGCACAGATCACTTAGGCTTTCCTAAGCAGAGAGTCACATTGCTTATCTACTTCCAGCTTGTTTCTCTCCTCCCATAAACTTTACTTTGTTCAGTCTGTCACTTGTAAGTATTGAAATATTGCTTTTTGAGCCCTACATATTGTATAATCCAATTTTACATTTCCTGGAGGTATATAGAAGAATAAAAAAATAAAGTATTTTTTTAAAAAGTACCTCTTGTTATGAAAAAATATAACAAAATGATATTTCATTTATGATAGTGTAATGTATTTCTGCAAATTTCATGTAGATGATCGAGTGACACAAAAAAGCAATGCTTCAGTTGCTAACATAAGCCAATTTTTGAGCATCAGGTGGTTTAATGCAAGGGAGAGCTCTTAGCCTTTTTTCTGTGGAGTACCTCTGCAGGGCTGAGGGCTTGTATCAAACATAACATGCTGCAAAGGATGTTGGGAAGATTTTTTTCAAGGGATTGGGGCTGTGGGTAGATGAAGATGCTCAGAGTACTTCAGACCAGTGTCACTGTCATCAAGGGTGTCTTCTAGAGGTTTTTTGGGACAGTATATGTGAGACTATAAGCAGAAGGGAAGGATTTAGGGAGCCTTGTCCATGAGAATTGCTGGAGGATGAAGGGAAGGGATTTGGATGCCTTCCTGAGATGGTAGATGAAGATAAGCAGTGATCTAAGCCTAGATTCTGGGTCTGAAGAGGCTGTTTTGCCAGGGTGGAGACCTGAATAAAAGTGGAATAGATGCATCTGCAAATGAGAGGCTTTTGAGTAGAGCTTGGAGGCAAAGATAAACCCAAACACCACAACTTAGTTGGTGACCTAAAGCTACAAATTGTTCTTCAGTGGCTTCAGTGCAATTAATTTTAATCTGTTTAATTTCTGAGGAATTTAGGAGATGGCAAACAAGAACTGTCTGAGTTAAGAGATAAGGGTGACAGCAGTTTCAACATCCTTTCCTCACAGTGACCACTGCCATTTTAAAAATGTCTGAGACTATTAAAACTGGATCTATTGATTTTACATGGTTTTTCATGTATTGCAAGCCACCTTTCCCATGTTTACCATGTAAAAGGTGTAATTGCCTTTTGCTACATATCAAGATAAACTGCTTTTATATGGAGACATAACTCATAGTTAACACTCATAACAGTGTTGAATCTAGACATATCTATGACAGTCTAGTTGCAAATCAGTTCTAGGTGTATATAATATCTCAAAAAAATCTGGAAGGGGAAATTAAAACTTTCAATAGTTTAAACACATGTTTCAAGTAACTTTTGTTCTTTTTTTTAAAAAAGCTACTCTTCCCCCCCCCTCCCCATCCTTTTTTTTTTTCCCTTTTTTTTTTTTTTTTTTACAGTAATACTGCCAGGAAAAAAATTGCAGATATGTACTTGGCAAAAAAATTTTTTTTTTCTCTTATGTCTCATGATGAAGTATGAATAAAAACAGTACTTACAGCCAAGGCTAGTTCTGCTTTAATGTTTCTACTGATTTGTCACTGTGTTCTGTTTTATTACAAAGATTAAATTATTTCAATATAAAAATATATTGAATTCAAGTGATACAGCATTTTAGGATTCGGCAGACTGGGCCATAAGATATGATCTTTTTCTTTAGCTCTAATTTGCAAAGTACCTGTCTTTCTCCACAATGAGGATTAAATGCTCCCCTATGAATGTTTCTTAGCTCTTAGACAGTCCTTGTAGCCTCTTGATTCCCCCCAAGGAGCACAGGCTGGAAGAGGAAAAACTTGTTTGTATTAACTATATAACCTTTCTAAACATAACCAGCTAAAAACTGTAGATTAGGCACTTTTATTTGATCAGACTGTGGTGGGCATCAGAATAATTTGATCTTCAGGATCATTGTAATATAAAATTCTATAGATAACTATAAAATTTATAAATTTAATGTTTTGTCAGTGGCGTATAACTTCTGGAACTCACTATGGATTTTTGTGTCACTTCCCAATTATTATTGGGTTGGCTGTTTTCTTAATTTTTCAGTATTGAACAGAGTAAGCCAAAATACCTTTAATTTTCCAAGAAGTCAAGAGTATGGGTGTGTATGAATTAGTGACCACCAGACCTGGCTTCAGGATACTGAGTCTGATCCAGGTTATGCATACTCATTAAACTTAGGAACATTCATATTCCTGAAATAGGCTGTACCTGTTTAAAAGAAGGATTTGTAAATTAATCTGAAATTGTGGGATTCTCTACTAGTGGATGTTATTTTGATCCTTTTCTATTAGCTCCACCACAAAAAAAATAATTCTTTGAGACCTTGTACAAAAATGCATTTGCAATTTTGTAAAGGATCAGTCCACATTAAGTACTAGACTTGTAGCTATTGTGTTATCCTATGACTAAATCTGAGTGAAGATGCTTTTTTTTTCTCTCATGTTTCTAACAGCGATAATTCTTGCTCTTTGGTACTCTGCATGGAATCTTTGCTCTTTTCATGGTACATAGCAACTTTGGAAAATTTGAGCAATATAATACAGAAGAAAAAAACTTCTAATTTCTTGCTGGTTTTAGCTCTGTTTTATCGATCACTGACTCATCAGAGAGAAGATAATATCTTGTTGTCAGATAGGTGAGATGGCTGCCTACATGAACAATATGATTTATGACTGACTGTCACAATAGACAGTAAAGCAAAGGAAAAAAACTTCAAGTTACTCTTAATTTTCTGGGTCCTGGCTATCATACCTGACTAGCATGTGCTACTTTAAGTCATGTCCCCTTAAACACACCCCTCTTTCCATGGCTGCGACACTGACCATGTAAAGCTTGTCTCATGAGATACCGGTATTCTGACTTGGTGAAAACCAGCTTAACCTCTGTTGCAGTATTACTGTTACCAACTGCTTTACTAAACTAAGTTGATACACATTTCTCTAGCCCTAGTGTTCCTCTCTATTTTTATTAAAAAGAATTAAAACCAGGTTTACTTAACCTTTTTTCCCTCTCCTTTTCTCTCCTTTTCTTCCAAGAGTGTAGAAGAAATAGTTTCTTTGGGTTTGCTTGTGCTTACACCCAAGGGTGCTGAAGGAGCTGGCTGGGTGCTCGCTAAACTGCTTTCCACCATTTGCCAGCAGTCCTGGCTGACCAGGGAGGTCCTGACAGATTGGAATTTGGCCAATGTGACGCCCATCTATAAGAGTCAGAAGGATGATCCAGGAGATTACAGGCCTGTCAGCTTGACTTCAGTGCTCAGGAAGCTGATGGAGCAGCTCATCCTGAGTACCATCACACAACACATGAGGGACAACCAGATGATCAGGCCCAGTCAGCATGGGTTTAGGAAAGGCAGGTCCTGCTTGACAAACCTGATCTCCTTCTGTGACAGGGAGACCTGCTTATTGAATGAGGGAAAGGCTGTGGATGTAGTTTACCTTGACTTTAGCAAGGCCTTTGACACCATTTCCCACAGCATTCTCCTGGCAAAACTGGCTGCTCGCAGCTTGGATGATCACACGCTTTGCTGGGTAAAAAACTGGCTGGATGGCCGGGCCCAAAGAGTTGTGGTGAACGGAGTTAAATCCAGTTGGTGGCCAGTCACGAGTGGTGTCCCCCAGGGCTGGGCTTTGGGGCCACTCCTGTTTAACATCTTTATTGATGATCTAGACGAGGGGATCGAGTGCACCCTCAGTCAGTTTGCAGATGACACCCAGCTGGGTGGGAGTGTTGATGTGCTCGAGGGTAGGGAGGCTCTGCAGAGAGACCTGGACAGGCTGGAGCCATGGGCTGAGGCCAACTGGAGGAGTTTCAATAAGGGCAAATGCCGGGGGCTGCCGCTGGGCCACAACAACCCCCAGCAGCGCTACAGGCTTGGGGAGGAGTGGCTGGAGAGCTGCCAGTCAGAGAGGGACCTGGGGGGGTTGATTGACAGCTGGCTGAACAGGAGCCAGCAGTGTGCCCAGGTGGCCAAGAAGGCCGATGGCATCCTGGCTTGTGTCAGCAATAGCGTGGCCAGCAGGGACAGGGAAGGGATCTTACCCCTGTACTCGGCACTGGTGAGGCCGCACCTCGATCCCTGTGTTCAGTTTTGGGCCCCTCACTACAAAAAGGACATTGAATGACTCGAGCGTGTCCAGAGAAGGTAACAGAGCTGGTGCAGGGTCTGGAGCACAGGTCTGATGGGAGCGGCTGAGGGAACTTGGGGTGTTTAGTCTGGAGAAGAGGAGGCTGAGGGGAGACCTCATCGCCCTCTACAGCTCCCTGAAAGGAGGGTGCAGAGAGCTGGGGATGAGCCTCTTTAACCAAACAGTAAGTGACAGAACAAGAGGTAATGGCCTCAAATTGCAGCAGGGAAGGTTAGATATTAGGAAGCATTTATTTCCAGAAGGGTTTATTAGGCGATGGAATGGGCTGCCCAGGGAGGTGGTGGAGTCCCCATTCCAGGAGGTGTTTATAAGAGTAGGATTGACATAGGTGCTTAGGGATCAGGTGTAGCTGGGAACTGTCAGTGCTAGGTTAACAATTGGACTAGATGATCTTCAAGGTTCTTTCCAACCTAGTTGATTCTGTGAGTGTAAACATTATTGCATGGAATTCAAACCAGTAAGAGCAGCTTATTCTTTTACTGCCAGAGAGTAAAGCTGAGTTTTTCACTTGGTTCTTGCAGCTGTGAGTTCCATTGCTGAAATCTTAGGAAAGTTATCCAGAGGCTCTTTTTTGACTAACTTTGAGACTTCAGTGAAAGTCAGCTGTTTGAAGACTGCTATGGTTCTGGAGGGAGAGAGCCACAACAGACCTTGGAACGCAGATCACTGGTTTTATTGGTGCATCAAGCACAGGTCATGCCTGTATCTCTCTAAAAAATTACTGCTCAGCTAGGGAGGATTCAAACTCTCTGAAAGGTACAAGCACGGTCCTTTCATGCACAATGTTTTGGTAGTCCTGATAACCCAGAAACAGCTGTAGTGCCATGGAGAGATAATGTTTCTGCCTATGATGACTCAGGCAGAATTATCTGTAAATGTTATGCCACTGGGCTTCACTGCTAAAAGCCATTTTGGCAGCAGAGACAGGGATCAGTCCTCAAACTGAGGCAGAAATGAGCAGATGTCGTTGGTGATGATGTGATAAGGAAGAAAACATCCAACATTGTGTTTGCTTCTTGCATGGTTATTTACACACAAAAAATGCCTTAAGAAGAGGTTGTAGCTAGGTTACAAAACATGAGTACTGATTTCGGTTTGGTGAGCTGCCATTGCATAAGTCATAGGTGATTAACTGGAATGTATTTGTTAACTCTTCTGTTCACTCTGCTACAAAAAGACTTCAGTATGTTTCAACTGATGTTAGTATGGGGGAAAGACTGCAGCTCCTTCTTGCCATTAATTTCCTCTTTTCTTTGTCTGCTAAACTGAAGATGCGTTGGTAATCGCTGCTGGTATGTGTCCTGGGGCAAAGGTATATGGCTGGTCAGGGAGGGAAAAGAAATATGTACTGGGCCAGGCTGCTGTTAGGTTGATATATCTGTGTTTCCTTCTTCTGGAAACACTGAAGATGTCTGATTCCAAAAGGGAAAGATGAGGACAAAAAGGCTATTCTCAGCTCATTCTCCTGCCATGAAACAAAGAAAAGAAAAATGGGAAAAGGGGAAGAATGAAATAAGATTTCTTCATGTGACTATTATTTCAATATTTAAAATATTGGTATTGTTATACTCACAGGAAACTACCATTCTAGAAGTAATGTAAACTGATTTTATTCTAGTTCTTAATATTGTGTTGTGTTAATGATGCTTTAACAAATATTGCAGTCTTATATGCTTTTTTTTGTCTAGAAATATGATTCTCTGTCTTATGATTTAGATTTCAAATGTCATTCTATCCATAAACCTTGTGACATTTTTGCAATTCAATGATAGCAGTACATTTTATTTTCACTGATTTTATTCCCCTATTTTAATAAGTCAGGAGTGGGGGAACACACACCCCCCACTCCCATATCTGTACTTGCAGATCCATCAGTGTACATCATTGTTTCATCTCTGATGCAAGAAAAAAATTCAGAAATAGTACTTGATAGATATTCTAGAAAGATATTTTTCACTCTAAAAAATAAAGGTTAGTTACAAAAGGCACAATTTTTGAACATGATTTTCCTTTCAAATTTTTATTTGCAGATTTTTTTTCTATGCCTTCAAAATATATAAACCCTACCTGCCCTTCTTAATCCAGAAAACTTTCCCCATGTGATTGGGAATAATTTTTGTCTGTTGATGTTCTTCATATGTATGAGAGAATGGGCTTTAGTTATTATCTGTGATTCAATCTGCTCTTTGAAAAAAGGTCCCGGCAATTACCAGGTCAGTAAGTTCATCTTTCCAGTTGCCTTCAAATGTTGTAGTTTTAAGTGCTTGTTTGAAGGTAAGAACTGTATTCCCTCACTGCGTGAACAGTATCATACTGTGAGATTTACAAGCAAGCAGCTTAATACCTTCCCCAGTATTGTCTTCAAGGTATTTCACTTCCTTTATTTTCCTCCTTTAGTAAATAAGGCTGCAAGTTTCAAATCTGAGTGCTTAAAATTAGGCTTTTAGATCTGTAGTCAGGCTTTTAAATAGCAGTGTCCAGATTCTCAGAAGTGAAACTGGGTTGATTTTGGATGCCTACAGAGGGTATTAGAAGAACAAGTTTAAGTAGCTAGCTTTGGCATTTTTTTAACCTAAATTTTATGGTTTGTACTGAGGTATTTTCTTCTGATAATGGGGAGGTATGCTGTCCTCCTCATACAACGGCAAACTCTAAACTGCTTACATACAGAGAATTAGAGTCATAACGTTCTTCTATAACCACTGAGCACAGTTATCAGATCATAAATTGCCCCTAATTTATTTTACATTTTAAAGTTATTCTATACTTGAGTGTCAAAACTGTGTAAGCTGCTCTGAGTATTTGAAGTGAATTCTTTATTCTCTTTGAAGAAGTTTGAATGATTGAAATATGAAACACAAAAAAATGGTTTTCACTTTGTAAAACTGCTGTTTCACCTCTCTCCCAAGATCACATTACTTAAACCTATGATCAGTTTTTTTGTGCTACCCTCCTTTTGCATTGCTTGTGCAGTCCCCAGAGATGCTCAGCAGAAAGCAGCTGTGTAGTGGCAGATCTGAACAGCCTGGCTAGACGATGTTCCTGCAGCCATGGTGCAGGGACATGTGTGCAGAGGCAATACAAGGCGTCCCATGATTAACTTCACTCCTGTAGACAAAGGCTCAAGTTAGACAACTGTAAAGCTGCTCAAAAATAATTGGTTTGGAGCAGATAATTGGAGCCAGCCCTGTATATCTATAACCGCCCACACTAAGTGGTCCTATATTGCTTCTCCCTGCCAGTGTTCTCTCTAAAGGTAAATTTATGGTTGTGTTTGTCTGTGCTGTGGCTGGGTCAAAATAATAAGCTTCCTTCATAAGCAAGCAGAACATTCTTTCTTTAAGGAAGATTTCCATAAGAATAATGTGGAGAAATTGGTGTAGCCACTGCATTTAGATATGATTGCAAACAGGTGCCTTTAATAATGGATCACTACTTCATTTAGTCAGGTTAAACCCCACTTTGCCATGCCAAAGTGAGATTGGCTCATTGCACAAGACAACTCTTGCCAATCTGAGCTCCAAAGCCTAAGTCATAAAAGCCCTTAATGATTATCCCATGTAAACTACCATTGCTGTTATTTTATAGCCATATCAGGATACATGAGTAAAAATAATTGAACCTTCATAGACTGTTTTTGGATGAGTTCAGTGCATATTAGAAATATCTAAATAACATCTAACATTACTAAGATATTTAGTTTATTTATCTTCATTCTTAATCTCTTTCTCATGGTAAGAAGACTTATGCAACCACTGCCTCTGTATCCTCCTGTCACTCCTTCAGCTAGTGAGAAATGGTGCTGCTCAGACAAGTGAATAGCTTTTGTGTCTGTTGGGCAGCTTTATCAGGTTCATTTCTGCTGGTTTTGCAGGGGGTCACTGGGTATAGGAGAGGTGAGCCCAACAGAGCTCTGAACCCCATAAGGCACCAAAATTGGTCAGAAATAAACCATTTGGAAACTGAACTGGATTGGTTCTATCATTCACTGGACTGCTGCTTGTAGTTTAGCAAATGGAGGATCACAGCAGTCAGGCTACCTGGTTGGACTTGAACGAAGTTTTGTTCCCAGAGCTAAAGGGGAAACTGGGTTTTCTGTCTCTCTTCTTTGATCTGATTAACATTGTCCTCAACATCTCAAAATTAAGCTGCTTTGGAAAAAAACCCCTAATTTAAAAGTACTTTTTCTATAGTTTAGTATTCATGGAAGAAAAAGTTTTGGGGTTCTTTATTTGAAGGGGTCAATAAGTCAAAGGGTAAGGGGTGATTCAGTTGATATCTTCTACCTGAAATTCCAATGGATTTTTAGCAATCTCCCTTACGAAAAGTAATTAAGGAAATTAAGCCTTAGGATAAGGGGGGAGAAGCCCTTGCATAGAGACATAATTGCTCAAAAGATAGGAGACAGATGAAGGGTGAGTGCTAGGTTATTTTAGCAGGTGGGGTTTGCTGGTGGTGTCCCATGGGTTCTGTGCTGTTTATAAACATGTATATAAATGAGCTTGAAAAGGGGCGAGAGTAGTGAGGTGACTAAGTTTGCTGTTGATACACAATTATTCAAGGTAGTGAGGATGAAGGCAGACTGTGAAGAATTACACAAGGATCTGAAGAGACTGTGTGACTGGGCAATAAAATAGTAGATGAAATTCAGTGTAGATAAATGTGAAGTGATGCATGTGGGGAAAAACAATCCTAGCTTCACATATAAAATGATTGGCTCTGAGCTGTCTGTTGCCACTCAGGAGTGAGACCTTGGGTAATGATGGATAGTTCCATGAAAACATCAGCCCATGCTCAACAGCAGGCTAAAAAGCAAATCAAATTTTAGGAATTATGAGGAAAGGACCAGAGAACAAAACAGATAACATCATTATGCTGCCATATAAATCTGTAGTTCACTTGTACCTTGGATACTGCACGTAGGTCTGACTCTCATCTCAATGAGGATGCATTAGGATGGGGAAGATTCAGAAGAGGGAAAGGAGGATGTATGCAAAGGGCTGAGTAGGCTGGGACACTCTTGTCTGGGGAAAAAGTCAGCTGAGGTTGATAATGATAGAGGTTGAAAAAACTGTGAACCGAGATGGAGAGGGACAGATCTTTCATTGTCTCAGCACAAGAGTTAAGGGACATCGAATGAAGCTTATAGAAAACTGGTTCAGAACAGGGAGAGGCATCTTTTTCAGAAGTGAATAATACACCCAGCCAAAGGTGCGCAGAGGGTCTTGGGGAGACTGGGCAAATAGTTGGGTGAAATGCCTGATCAAGGATTGCTAGATGCAGAAACAACAAGCTTAAGAAATGTGAAAAAGTGCTGGAGACTGGAAGAGCTTTATGTTAGAAATACTATCTATGCTTGTCCTGTAGTTTCCTCTGTGTCCGCTTTCAGTCTCTGAGACTCATAAGTGGATTTGAGGAGATCAGGGTCTACAGACTGACTATTTGAGCCATGTCAGAAATCTATGAAGGATATGCATGCAGGCAACTCATACATCAATTACATACCACTAGGACTTCGATCTCTCCTTGTCCAATACTGAGTGCAAAGTTTACAGAAAAAGGAGTCTGACTTTGATAACACAGCAAGCCAATTGTTCTAGTCTTATGTACGCTGATCACGTTAATGTGTCAGAAAATGCTTATAGTGCAAATTCGAATGTGATTGATGCTGGAATCTCTGAGCATGTGTTAGTAGGATATGTATACTTTGTGAATTTGAGTAGTATTCAAGGTCATCAAATACCTTTTGAAGTTATGTATGAAGGTATTCACAGGTGGGTATCAAAGATTTTGGTTGGAGCCTCCTCCAAATATATGGAATTATAAAGACTTGGAAAACAAAACAACATCCTCCCTACATTTAAACTTTTTCTAAAACCAGCTCTCTATTTGCACATACTGCGTGTGTTACTGCATATAAGAATTTGTTTCACCATATAGTTATTCAATTAGAGAAATGAAGTATTGCTCAATCAATTCCAACAAATGGAATACTAGGTAAGAATTGTGGATCAAGTACTTGTTTTCTTACCTGTCTCCCCAGGAGCATGCTGATTTACTTGAGCAGTGCTGCTTGGGACTCAAGAGAAATCTAACTGTTATGAATGAGGACAACATAATAGTATGATGTGTATAGCAAATATGACAATGCAAATTCTAGGAAGACATAGAGGGAGCAAAGGGAATATGCACAATAGCAAAGTGTATAAAACCTGTGAAACAGTAACTGAGATGAGTAAAGAGTTTTCTTGAATTCTCCTACTAGTTTTGGAATATTACACCTTTCATGTCTTCCATTCCCCAAATCAGAATGTATCCACTGAGTAAAATAGATAAATACTGAATTCAGTATTTCTCTTGAGGAGGTTCATGTCAAATCTATGAAAGCGAAAACAATGCCGCTCATCTTGGGTGTGGGGAGTGGATGTTAGACGTGCATGGGAAGAGGAAAGGGCTGAGCCTGAGGAAAAAATGTCCAGTTAATTGCTAGTTGCTACTGTAGTAGGTCACATCTGTTTTACCAGAGCATAAGTTGACATTTGAAGGAAAACATAACTGACTAAATACCAAGCAATATAGTGAAATAGTCTGAGAACTTAGGTTGATATAAAAGTCCTGAGTCTGACTCTATAGAAAGACAGGGAAGGGCTTTGGTTCTGCAGCCTCTCTGGGGACTGCTTCCTCTACTTTGCTCTCACGGTGAAGAATTGTTTTCCTCATGTTTTGCTTGTTAATGTGACCATTGCCTGGAGAGGACAGATAGTTATGTAGCAAAAGTGATTACAAGATTGAACAGACGCCTGCTTGGGATGGTAACGTTTCTCCTAACATTTTGGTGATGGAAAGACTTAAACCTGCAGTGGAATGCCTTGCCTAAATTTAATTCATGTCTCTCCCTGTGTAGTTTACCTGTGGCATGTACTCTGTGCAAACTAGTTGGTAATGTAATAGGTAACCTGTTCCACCTAGCAGGTTATACATCCTCTGGACAATACTGACCTGCCATGTAAAGTCCCTCTTGTTCTGAACTGTTGGTGCAGATGGCTGTCTCAGTGACAGTCTGGCTTGTGACTTGCAGGTTTGTACCACAAAGAACCAAAGCTGTGACAAATACAAAAGGCCTCTGTTGCACTATGAATGATGATTAATAAATTCAACAAAACTATGTTTTATTTGGTGAATTAAATTACTTTCTCATCTGCTAAGGCTGAGAAGAGGATGACTTCCAGAAATGACTTAAATTTCCCAGTCATCTTGTAGGCTGAGAAAGAACTCAGAAAGTTACTCCCAGAATTTGTTATTACCCATACCTACCCTTTGCTGTTCCTGATATGCCTTCTAGGAAAAAAAGCCCCAACTTCCAAAAAGCCAGGAGAGAATAAGTTTTTCTTTGAGTAAATTAATTTTTCCTGATTCTCTATGCATATTCCTTGACCAATATCTGTATGTATTCAAAGGTAACTGCAAGGTGAGGAAGTCAGCAAACAGTGGGGAGAGAAGAACTTAAAAATCAGACATTTTCTTCATCTATTATAGGGATTTTTTCTTTAGCACAAGGAAATATTCTTACTGGCTATTTTTTTCAAAAATGCAGAAAAATCAAACACAAAATACACTGTGTATTACAGGGAAAGTAGATGAAGTATTTTCAGCTCAGAGTGTTCATGCCTGTTATGCCTGTAAGTCTGTATTATGCAGTCAGAAGTATTTAAATATTCTTCTAGAGTATTGACTTATACATATAATTTAGTAATATATAGAAATACATCAAAATGTGCATTTATTTTAAAAATACTTTGTTAGTACAATGCTAACTACTGTGTTCAAGCAACAAAAGATGTTTTCTTTTGATAACTGAAGAACCTTAAGTCTAGAAAATGTAGGAGTGGGCCTGCCCCAACACTATTTTCATGTTAATGAGACTATAAACCCTTGTTAAGGTACCCCTGTCACAGCAGTCTGTAACAGCATGTGAATAGTTTCTGTCCTTATTTTGGCTTTTGCAATTCTCCACAATGACAGTTTGAGAACAGTGGCAAAGTAGTATAGTCAGTATGAGTGCCACTCATGCTAAATAGTGGTACTGCTTAGTGTATGCTTATGAAAGAAAACTTCATGTAGAGTATTTTTTTTCCTCTTAGAGAAAGACAGACGTCACTGTGGCATTAACCAGAAAAGCTGTTCTGTGTGAGTGCAGCTGCAGCAGCAGTTGGCCACACATCTTTGCAATTGTTGATTTCTTCAAAAAGCCTGCCAGAAGTTTTCCTATGACTTCTGCTGTTGCCTGCTACCCATTTTGTTTTGAACACAGAGTAATAACATTGGGAGGGAAACACCATCACCTTTCTATCTGAAGGAATCATTTTGTATATTTTTCTAGTTTTACACGTGTTTTACCAGTGCTGACTTTGTAGAATGCCAGCATAAGCTTCGTGATGCTATACTATGTTTTGTTTGATTGCTTCCTTTGGATGATGACATGATTGGGATAAACATATCATGTGCGTCTAAATTTTAATGTGCTGATCAGCCACACTGGCATGGCCAGAGCACATTTTTCCTGTCAGAAAAGTCTGGGGATTTTAGCGGGCTGTTGAAAGTATTGCAGAATTTTAACCTTTTATAGCAAGCTTTAAAACAGTAAACTTGCTGTTGTTGCCTTTCAGCCTAATCTGCTACACAGGCTGGGATGTTTCTGCAAGTCCAAACATCTCTATTAGCCTGTTTATCAAAGGTGTTTTAATTAATTCACAGGGCTTGCTACTATAGGGATAGTAGCATCTTGTGGAAACTTTTGTTTAACATTTCTGTGGGGTTCTTGGTGAGGTCATTAGTTTGATCTTGTTGCGTGGCCAAAGAAATTGAATATTTTTTATTTTTACATAGATTAATCTTAAATACTTAGTGCACTTTGCAAAGCAAAGTTTGAATGCTTTACATCTTATTTCATGCTTCATATTTTTTCAGAATTAAGCATAAGAAATAGTAGGGAAAGGTGTGATAAATTAGAGTATCTATAGGAGAAAACACTGACAGCTGTAAAAGGGGTCTGTTGCCCACTTTAGCACTTCCCAGCAGTGACATCTGATAGATGTTGAACCACTGTAAGTAGCTGATGGAGGGTTTTCAACTGGAGCTGTAGAAGGCAGCTAAGGGTGAAGAGGTTTGCACAGAGATCTCTAAGCAGGCTAAGCCTATGCCTCATTTCAGGACCTCAGAGTGTTGCATCCTCAGACCTATTCAGTCATGCTGATGCTGCTCTGGGGCCTAGGTTAGCACTTCTGTGTGGTTCTGCATGATTTTATATGGATACACCTGGCCAGTGGTCTTTCTATATAGCTTCCAAAAATGTCAGGTTTTTCAGACCCTCAACTGTAAGCTGATCTCATGAATGAATTATCATTGAGATATCGAACAATTGTGAGATGGCTTTTTTGCTACTGAAGTTAGTGAAGATAAATTATCATAAAATTCCCTTTCCTGTGGTATCTTCCCACTTTCCATTAGAAAAATATGAAGTTGTTCACCAGATCAGAATGTGGACCAACTTAACTTGAAATATGGTAGACTTGACATCAGGCAAGAATTGTAATCTCAAGACTGAATATTGGTCCAAATACTGATTTTACTTCAATCAGAAGTTAGTTGTCATTCACACCTGATGGTTCCTGAATGCCTTTTTGCAGGGCCAGAAGGCTGTAACCAGTATGTAAACAGAAATAAGTCTGATGTACCAGTGTTTCCATGGCAGTATGTTACAGCTGATGATTTGAATTTGTGACTTAAATTGTTTTGTTACAAAGTTAATCCTATTTAGGTTTCAAAATTTTAATTCTGAAGTTTGGAAATGTCACATAGCTCTGAATAAAGCAAAAAGAAAAATGTGAAAGAAAACTACATAATTGAAAGTATAAATGAGATTAATATTTCTTTATCTGTAATTAGTACCATTACTCTACAGTAACAGAAGTTTTTTCTTCAGTTTTTCCAGGGGAAACATTAATAGTTTGTCCAGACTCTGTCTTGTGTTATCACTGTATTTCACTGTACAACTTGTACAACAGCATTTTAATTTCTCATTTTTTGTTCTACCTGCTGAACAAGGACAATATGGATATGTTCCCTCGACCCCTTAACAAAATATTTCTAAAATGTGGAGGGTGTCCTAAGTCAGCCCTTTAATCAGTTAAAGCCCGGAAATATTAAGCTTATACCTATCCTTGTAGAAAGACACCTCCAAATGAAATATAATTTTAGATATCACTGTACAGACCTGACACTTTGTTCTGCATGTTTGCCATGTTGCATCATCCTGTTGTGGATTATGTAACAGAAGTCACAGTTCAAATTCAAGGCACTCTTAATCACTGTAAAAACTGACATTTCCTTGTGTTCTTTAGTTTATTCTGTTGAGCAATATATGCTTACTAACAGGTGTGGAGGGGTTTAGTCGGGCCACTTCTGTCCCCTCAAAACTCATTACAGTTCTACTCCAGATACTGTCTCAGAAAAGTTAAGGGGAAAAAAAAAAGGTTTCTAAGAGCTATTGTACATCCTCGTAGGAATAAAATTAAACTTATGATAGTTACCCCACAGGGAAGGAGCCTGAATTGATCCATCTGAAAGGAAAATATTAATGCACCACTTCTCTGCTTTACCTTACCTTTGTCTCCTGCAGTCCGTTAAATGCAGAACAAGTAGCATGAAAAAAATTCTTGGACAAACAAAATACTTCAGGAACTGGAAGTGTGGTTGGGAGGGCTGCTAGTGGCATAGCTTTAGTAATTTAAAAAATGACAACTAGAGACCCACTGTCTTCTGCCTCTAAGAATTAGAAAATATCTCTTGCTTCTCTTAGTACTAGTTTACTTTCTTCATACATGGGTTGATGAATAAGGTAAAAGAATCTTGCTTTGTAAATGGATTTATGAAACTGCCAATATTTTATGAAGTATGAATCTAAATTTTGGTCTGATCTCTCACCATGAGAGTATTGCTGAATATTGGTATAGAAGACACCTGAGAACTTACTGATGCTGACCCATTAGGAGATACACTGTGAGGCCCGTGTGTGTGGAGAGCGCCTCTCTGATTAATAGTCCCACTGCGAGTGTGACATATCTGTGCTGCTGTGTAACTTTTTCCGGATGCTAGACACTTATGTTTAATGATATTTGCCACTTCAGTAGGAGAAAAAAGATTGAGATGATGTTAAATTGCTTTTCTCGGTGTGTGTACTGTAGAAAGGGAAATGAAACATTAATTCAGTGGTGTTTTGTCTTTCGTATGTGCCTGTGAAGCGAGGGCTCTGGCTTTCACCCATTAATCTGCAAGTGGGCAGATCTGCCCCATCTGGGAGGGGGCTGTCTCTGTTCTGTGCAGGGATAAGCCCTCAGGACAGTCCTGGACAATCGCAGCACCTCTTTACACCAGAAGAACCTTCCCATAAGTTTAGAAAGCACTCCCCAAAAACCTGAGAACCAAACTCAGAACTCGGACAAAACCAGGCAACTGAGTCTAAGGGCTTCTCATGCCTTTCATCTGAAACATATTGCTATCCATTACTGCTTCTACAGCCTGAGGCCTCGGAAAAGATCGTTTTGAAAACGATACCTTTAAAACCAAAAAAGATGCTGTTTTCACATTACTCCTAACAACGATGTGGTGTTGTAGGACTAAGGGAATAGCTCAGTGGCTTGACTGCCACCTACTGCTCGCTGCTCCTCACGCCCCGGGTCTGCCGGCTGCGGCGGTCGGGGGGAAACAGTCCTGTCAAATTTGAAGAAAAAACTATTTATGCATTTCTGAACTAGATGGAGGCTACAACTGAATTTACAAATATTAAATGTTGCTAGTGGTTTACAGTCTATAAATTTCTAGTGTAAGTGATGCCGCAGAGCTTGCAAGATATGTTTAGCATACTGAGCTGGTAAAAAGTTGGAGAAGATCCACATTTGAATTTCAAAACCTACAAAGTTAAACAGAGGAAAACACTTGATTTTAGAAGACTCTTGGACTTTAAATGGCAGATATAGGTTTTCATCATTTTTTAGCATCTAGCAGTTTTCTAGTGGGGGTTGTCACTTACCTCTCATTTCAGTCAAGCATTAATTACGTGTTAAGGGGAAAATAGAGGAGCTGTCTACCAAACATCTTGTTTTCTGCTTTGCAAGGCTCCATCCTGCATCACACAGAACTGCCTTCTCTAGTGGTGGCTTTTGCAGGGAGCTCGTACTGCTCACCATGGGAATCTTGTGTGGTCTTGAAATCTTGAGAATCAGACAGTGCCGTTCAGAGCCTGTTTTCATGGCAGCATTTCTGGGGATGGGAGGGGAAACAACAACCCCCCCCAACTTTTTAACAGCTATAATCTACAGCCTTATACCGTCACTTTAGGGACTGTCCAGAGCTGTTGCTGTCACTTGGTGCCCTATTGTCTCATGCCTTACAGTAACTATAATAGATAATGCCCCCCAAAACCTGGGAACATGCACATTGTATGATATAATGACAAACATGAGGGGCAAACTGTATTGCTGTATTACTCTTAACTAATAAGATCCGAATAAGAGGTGAAATAAAGATTCTTCACAAGAAATGTAAATAAATGTGGTCACCATAAACTAGATATAGGGGAGATTTTTGTCTAACAGTCTTGCTGGCAGTAAGCACGTTTTTTAACCGTCAGGGTTCCATTTACAACATCCCTTTTTGCACTTTAAGTGCCAGCATTGGGAGATTTAATTTCTGTCCAGAAAAAGCTCATCCTCCCTATGTTTACAATGCTGGGGGAAAGCAAGGGGATGCTAAGCTACCACACACAAAGTTCAATCCCACCCCTATAGGAAACAAGAAAAAACTATTTAATGCTTCCTAAAGAATTAACCATTAGGGCCATATCCATGGAGACAAACCAGTAGCATCTTTGCAGGGCTAATATCACCCAACTGAGTAACAGAAAAATAATTCCTATGATTTAGGTGACCAATCAAATTATGCAAATAATGAATAACAAACAGCTGTGTGGAGTGAGCCACATGTATATTATTCTGAGCTTAAAATTGCTTTAAATAGATATCTTACAGAGAATGTCAAAGATCCAGCACCTTTCTAATAATTATGATGCATGTGTGGGCTATTCAGGAACCAGAAAATACAAATGTATCTGTTGAATTCAGCTCAATGAGTAACTCAGCCAGCTGCACCTCTAACTTTGGAAAATCATTATCCTCTGATTTTTTGTCTGGAGCCCATCTGAAGGTAAAGAGATTAAGAGGAAATGCTTTTTGATCTGGTTACATCAATTTGCCCATTTAAAAAAAACCCAACAACTTTGCTCCTTTGAGAGAGTGAGTAAGAAAACTTGGTGACCTTTACAATTTCATTTGGATAAATAATGCTTACAGAAGCTTAGCTGCCCTGCTAAATTTTAAAGATGATAGTGTGAGGCACATATGAAACAAAAATATTTTACCCTTCCAGCTGTACTTTCAAGAAAAAAATATGCAACTATAAGAAAGCTCCATAGTGTACATAATACAAATATACCGTTAACTTGTTAAAGGTATTTTCTAACTTATAAAATTAAAACATAAGTGAACAAAATCCCGCTGATCAAATATTATTGAATAATTTTTGGTAATACTGAGCTGTTGATTGTTTTACTGTACCCAAAGCTGTGCTAGACCTAGACAAGTAAAAGCATGCAAAGAGCTTGTCACTGAATTTCACATATGACAGAACAAGAAGACAAAACAGTGGGTTTGGAGAACTAAAGGTTTAGAAAATGTTGTATTAGTAAGTTCATATGATTATTCAGTGAAGTCAGTCCACAGAGTGATTGAACTGCTATTTTTGGGAACAAATAATTTTAAAAAAATAAAATGTTTTGGCTTAGTCTCTCCCTGGGACATGGCAGAGAGAGATGGGTTTTAAAGGGCATTTTGTGACCTGCCAAGCCTGTTCAGGAGGTCAATGTGTGCTTTGATGCAGCATATCTCTGAACAAGAGATTTGTCTGCAGGAAGGCTTGAAGGATCCGGGTCCTTTTCCACTGCGTGAGCCACTGTTGTTCTAAAAAGTTATTGGATCGAATTCAGGGCTGGCTGTATTACTCAGGAGTGAATACATTTCATCCCAAACCAATGCCAGTGAATCCTTTGAATCTGAATTGCCAAGAGGTAGTATAATGGCAAAACTGACACATACTTGATAGCTGTAACCTTATTTACATTGACTCTGACAGAACTCATCACATTATAAAGCAGTATTAATAACATGTTAATTGAACTACTAAATGCCATCAACCATTAAAACTATCAGTTGCCGCTGCAGTCTGCTAATACAATATTTACTGAAAGATGAAGCAGAAATGGTTTTGCTTAAAATATTGTTAAAGAAGCTGAAAGAATAAAATTAAGTTGACCTTTTGATAGATGTCTGTTTATTGATTTAAATTCACCATTTTGTGAACAGTGTCGAAGAGGTCTGTTAGAATAGAAGCATGTATAATAACATGAGCTAAACAATTTTTATTTCTTTGTGTGTCATTATGGAGAGATTGAAGCAAGCTTCACCTAAGTGTAGTGATGCAAAAAAAATAATAGTACCCAGTCTGGATGTGAAAAAGCGGAGGAAAACAAGAGCTTCATATTAAAGTGCCTTCTAGGTAGCTGACATGACGCATCTAGTCAGACGTAAATAATGACAGACGGAAACTATCATGAGGTCTGTGAAGCATCAACATGCTGCCATCATTTTCTTTCTAACCTTGCCTTGCTAGCAGCTCTCAGACTTACAGGCTGAGAGATCATTTAAAAAGCAAATCCTAATGATGCTGCCCACTGTAACAACAGCCAGTGAGATTGGCATCAATTTAGCTCAGTTTGGGAACTCAGGCTAGCAGCCATTGCTGGCTCCTGACACCCCAAACGGGTGCTGTCCTCCCTCCCTCCCTGGCTCCCTGCAGCTCCCTGAAGATGATCCACCTGTATGGGCAAGGGAGAGAGCAGCCACTGTTCCTTCACCTGCCTCTCGGCAAATAAGCCCTTCAATTATTTCCTTAATCGGATTTAGTTTATTTGGGTGCAGGATGCCTGGAATATATTTTTTTGTTGTATACATTTTATTTGTGGTATGTGTGCATAGGAAAAGAGAGGGAGTAACATGCTGATGTCCCTGCAGCTTTAGCTGAGCAGTCTTATGGTTCAGATAAATACATCTGTACATGGCTGCCATAATCAAAGTGGAATGGTAGAGCAATTTTGCAAATGCAACTCAGGAAAAAAAAAAGCAAAACAGAAAACCTCACAACAGTTATCTGTCTTGTCCAGCTCAGTAGAATGTTCATCAAAACAACCTAAGATAAAACAGTTGCACATTTAATTTAAGGCTGTGACTTCATTGCAAACCACTGAGAAACAAAGCTGATGTGCAATAACATAATGGCATTATCACTTTGCAAATCAGCATGTGGCTTTGCTTGGGTGCTAGCAGGGCATGAGGGCTCAGAGAGAGACAGATGACAACATGAAAAAACAAGTAGATGAGACTGCTTGTTTCTGATTGTAAACATTATTTTCATATACAACAATGAGTTTCATTCTGTTTGGTAAGCCTGACCTCAGGCTGTATAACTATTTCCATTGTTTGTATGTAAATTAAAACATGACAATAAAAAATTCCTTCCCAACCCTCCCCATCACAAGGCTATTTACGCTTCGCAGATCTTTCCAGTACTTTAAGCACAACTAAGCAGCTACCTCAGGTAAAGAAGATGCTATTTTTCCAAGGAGGCATTTTAAAACATTTCCCTGCACGCACTTCTGAATGTTCTAAATACTAATGCAGAATTCGTGACTCTCAAAGTAAATAGATGGCACTTAATTATGCTGGTGATGTCAGGTACTGTATAGGTTGATTTCCCAAGGCGTAAGTGAAAAATGTACTATTTGGTCTTAAATTTAAACTTAATAAATAGCTAATTTAGGATCTTGTTCTATATGCAAGGATATAATCACAAGGCATTCATTTTTAAAAGGTTTCATTTATTCTTGTGAGCTTAATTATTGCAAGGAAACTGTGAGCAATTTGTTTTTTTACCAGTGTCTGATTTCTGAGAATGGTTATTAAATATTAAATGGATGCATAATTCAGGCAATTAAGAAAGTAATCACACAAAGTAATGTAATGGAAGTTAATTATTACTGCATAAGCAAATAGTTCATTAATGCTAGTAGTTGCTATGGCTGCATTCTTAATACATGCAGAACTGAAGCATGAATCCTCTGTGTATTCGGAGGTACCAGAAGTATGGTACTGCAGAAAGAGTGCTCCTAATGAAAGGCACAGGCAAATAAGGTCATATTGACCCCTGACTTGTCTGAATGCTGTAGGATCATCATTACTTAAGAGAGTTTTATCAAAACCATGGCTGCTTTAGATGCTTATAATCTCTTCTGTTTGTAATACAGACCATGGCTTAAATCAAGGAAGAACTTGGGGAATTCAGCCGGTTTAAAATAAATAAATAAATTGCCAATCCCGTTTCCCCTGTTAAAATCCTACCCAGTGGTGCTCCTCTTGTTAAAAGGCTATAAAATCATTATATGTAACTTAAAAGGATTGTACAATTTTTCAGTACAAAAGCATAATAGCTGACAACCACCCTTGTTAGATTTTGTTCTTCAACGACGAGAGCAAAATCTGACATTTCTTTGCTAACATTATTTCCCTAAAGCATAGCACTTCATAAAGACTATTTTAAGCCAAGAGTCACTCACGCGGCTGTATTCTACCTAGTAGGCTGTGATGCAGTAATATTAACCTTAGCGCTATACGGTTCAGCCGGAGATGGGAAGATCTGTGAGTGAGGGATGGATGGTGCAAAATGGTAATGAGGTTCTCATTGCAACCTTGAAAGATGTGAAGACTGGACAGTTGGTTTCTTCATTTTGTGGCTTTTAAGATAAGTAGATTGTCACTTGTCCATTTTAGGCTATAACATCATTATTTTAAAAGGGGAAGAAAAGAATAAGACAGTAATTACCATGCTGGACAACCCCTGCAGGTGATGGCATACCTACTTCTGCCAACTGCTGGTTCTCACTTGCTCCTTGCTCAAAGAACAGCCACATTGGGTAAAAGGAGGTGGATTTTGTTACTAGCTGTGCACTGGAGCTAAGGGAAAAGTGGGAAGGGGTTAGTTGGCATAAAGACAGCTCTAAACTGCCTGGGATGTCTGTAGCCCCAAAGGTTCATTTGACAACTGAGTGCACTGACGTTCACAATTTTTAGTCATCTACTCTCCTCGTTTCAGTGAATCCCACAAAAGGACCATAAGGAAAGGAGGATGTAGGAGCTACCTGTTGCTAGCTCAGTGCTCACTGAACTTTCTAGGGAAATGTTCAAATGGTTACTTTATGTTTCCAACATATCTAGGACTTGAGCATGTTAGGTAACGTAAGGGGAGAGAGAGAGAAAGCATCATGGTGGCAGCTCTGGTCTTCCCAAGGAGGACCAATCAGCTAGAATGCTGATATGATGAATCTGGAAATAAAATTCTTGTAAACCCCTGTGACTGTCTAGAGAATAAAAGAGGTTAGACCTTTGCATTGAAAGTGCACTCATGCACACACACATGCATAATGACATTTCTTAATTTATTTTTAGGACCACTCATTCCATGAAAGTGTTCATTATTTTGAAATTTTTAATGCTGTTTCAGAATGAAAACAAATGTCGAAGTATAGGAAATTCCTGTGGGACAGAAATTGTGTTTTTACCAGCTCTAATAACCACCAACACAACAGCACGAGCAGTCAATCAAACAGGAATTGAGCCAGCACAACCCCAGGAAAGTTCCTTTCATCCCTTCTTTATTTGAGAAGCAAACCCTTAGTCTTTTTGCAAGCCCTATTAAATGTAAAGCTTTTGCAGAATGTCTGGGAAGGCATGAGATTTGGCTGCTTGGGGCTGAGTGTGAGGGAACAAGTACCAGACTCTCCCAGGCTCCACAAACAACACCTTGCAAATGGTCATCTGAAGCTTTCCATGTAGAGGGCTTCTCTTGGCAGTGGCAGTGTGACAGAGGAGGGTGGCAAGTGACTCAGCTCAGGTGGCTGCAGAACTTTTGTGGTGCTTGTGGCTCATAGCTGGGTCCTCTGAAGTCTATCTCAGTGTCACCCACATCAGTTTTGGAGATCTCCTCTCATATCCTCTTGACAAAATTCTTTGCTTAGTGCATAAACTGCTGAGCCTGGTACAGCTTTGCACCCAGGCTGGTTTCAAGGTGCAGCCTTGCACAAAGGGTAATACAACCATCCAGAAAAAAAAGAGATAGTAAAGGTGGCTTCTTGTGGATAACTGACCAAGCTGTCAACCCAAAAGGATGCCTAGTTCAATTCAGGCAGTGAAAAGACAAACTTGAATGATAAATACATTTCTTCAACCCTGCACCTCATACAGTATAAATGAATTATTTCTTGAACAGGATAGAACATGGACAGAAATGGATCATGAGGCTACAAAAAAGGCAATTCCACCTCATGCAGTTCCTCAATGAATAGTGAGGGACCTTTGGTATCTTACCCTAGACATTGCTTATATGATCAACCATTATTGCCTGTCATGCCATCCTTTCCACTCCTTCTGGGAGATGAAAGCAAAGAGTGAGTGCTTAATGATCAGGGTGATAGTGAGGTTGGCCACGTCTGATATGACTTGCACAAATAGCTGAATATTTGTTACCAGAAAACTACTAACTGGCACAACCTGTTGTGCTAGTGTTTTGCTGCTTAGGGATATCAATTAAACTCAGACACCAGAGTGAAAAGAGCAGGCATATTTTACTCAAAATAACTAAATAATATAACAGAATAATACAGAAAACATACAGTAAGAAAAGACAGGACAGTGCACTTAAACAAATAAGAAAATACAGGGTAATGCATCAAATCATTACTACCTGAGAGAGAGAGAATAGTGATTAAGAAAAGATCCATCACCACTTGCACCGTTACCATCATCTAGACCCGCAGTGGCTGGGCAGCCCTGGTTACAGCAAGGGTTTGGAGAGCCTGTCCTGGCGAGTGAGAAATCCTATGCTGCGCGTCCACCCATAGGTGAGGCTTCCAAAGTCGCTGTGAGTGGGCCCAACCTTATATACCCCAAAATCAGCAAGCCAGAATAGCTGGCACCTTTGTTTTAAGTGGAAATATCTGGTTTCAATCTCATATTAGATTCCCCCAGGGCTCCAGGGAGAAGCTCAGGGAGTTTCCCTGCTTATATAATTGGATTATGCGCAAGGTCTCACATCAGGTCACAGTGCCAGACTATGGTCTCCACAACCCTGGTATTTTATCCACACACAAAGATAAATATACATTCAAGATAGCTACATCTTCCATATGTATTTCTCTAATGACTACATACTGAGTTAGCAGTTTCAGTTCAGGGCCTGTTGCTCAGGCTTCAACACTTCCACCTTTTACATTAGAATAGGCGGTTTGTAATAACTTAGTACAATACCTATTAGCACAATGGTTATCAGTTATAAAATATACAGGATTCATCTATAGGTCAACTCTGGCTTGGGCCTATAGTCCAAGCCTCAGCACTTCAGTAGAAATGTCCTTTGCAGGTCTGCAGCCAGACCTCAGCACCTATATATCTGTGATGCTCTCTGGCAGCTGGGGAAGGGGTGGGCAAGGAAGGCATCAGCACCCACAGCTTTTCAGCCGGGTGCCTGCAGGATAGTTCTGCCCTCCAGCACCGGGACTGCATCTGAGTACTGTGGTGGTTTTGGTGGGATTCTTTACATGAGCTGCCTGGGCTGCCCAGGGAGGTGGTGGAGTCCCCATCCCTGGAGGTGTTCAAGAGTAGGGTCGATTTAGAGCTTAAGGATATGCTGTAGGTGGGAACTGTGCTAGGCGAACGGTTGGACTAGATGATCTCCAGGGTCCTTTCCAGCCTGGATGATTCTGTGATTCTTAATCTAGTGCATATGTGTTTTGGTGACTGCATTAGAGATCTTGATAACTGTACTGACAGCAGTTTTAGTTCTCATATGGACTGCTTATCCATATTTTTGGCAAATGGATACACGCTAAGTGTACTTGAAGGTTTTTCTTTGAATGAAAATTTGCTTATATGCAGAGGGATATGCACAAATCATTCCTAATAATGATTTTATTTTTTTATTCTAATGACATCACTATTAAAGTAAAGATTTCTAGAAATGAGCATAAAATTGGCAGAGGTCTGCTTAAAATTATGATCATTTGAAATAAAAGAACTCAATATATCTTCAAAATAAATAATTATGAATATAATTATGTAGTAATGTAATCTTGATGCCATGCTCTCAGTATACTATATTTTTCTAATAAAATAATTGTGATTTATTTCAGATACAAATTTTAAGTCTTATTTGCTGTACTACGTATTGCAGAAATAACCCTTAAAACTTTAATTTAACAGCAACATTGACACTAAACATGTCATCTTTTATTAAAACAACTAGTCTTTTTGTGAAGCAAAAGAAGCAAAAAGAATTTCAAATGTTGATTTTTATTTTAAGCCATATTGTTGTAGTTCTAAGTTTTGGTTTAACAAGAGTAACTGGTGGATATTTTGTTTTCACTTAACATGGCAAAAATGACCTGTGTGAGAACAGCCCAGTAGGCCAGGGTACCTACCTGAGTTCATAATTTATCCTCTCTAGTTGAGGATATGTTCTAATAAAACACAGGTAATGCCTAAGTATTTTTCTTTAATTATAGAAATTAAAAAGTCAAAGAAAAAAATCTATAACGTTGAAATCGTACCTGTCTCTCAACCTTGCCTATAAGCTTGCCAATCTTCAAGTTCACATGAAGCATGACAAATCTAAATGCTTTGGCAGTTGTCTGCTGTGTGAACAACTCCTAGTTGACTTCCTACCTATACAGAAAATTAGTGTCCCTTATTCTGCTTCCAGCTGTGGCTTTACATGGCAAGAAAGACTTACACCCTTCCTGCACCCAGGAGTCAGAATCTGCACAGGAAATAGTTTAGGCATTTTTTTCTTAACTAGCTCTAACAAGTTACTTTGGGGTGGCTTATTTTGAGTGATTTCTTGATATTTCCTCAATAGTCCTGTTGATTGAACTCAATATAGTCACACAATAAGTATTTCAATAACCAGGTCAACGTTCTTGCAGAGCTGCTCTGCACCCATCATGCAGTATAGTAAAGGTTGAACACCACAGTCTTACCCTGTTTTTCATTTTCCTTAAACACATGCACACACTTTAAATCATACCACACTGTTATTCATAGATTCCAGGGGGCTGTCATGAAATACAACAAAAAAAGTGTACATATAATTGTATGGACTCTAAGAGAGATAACAAGGGAAAGCTGAAATTTCAAGTACTTATTCAAATTTTGGTTAAGGAAAATTATTTCCTTTTCTATATGGTCTTTGGCACAAAAGCATTCAAGTAATAAATGCCCAGTTTTAAACTGTCCGTCTGTGTAAGTATGGTGAGGTTTTCTGCTATTGGTCATTCTTACAATGTCTGTTCATATTACATTTGTTCTCATTGTGATAGGAATCCCTGTGAGTATTCAGAATATCTAAAGAGCCACCATCTAAGTCTTAACAGAGAATGTAATGAACTTCAAATATGCCTGGAATTAAAAGTTTGCACAAAAGTTGAAAAAAGTATCTATGTATTAGGGTGCAAAATCATTTGCGTATCCTGTATAGAGATTTCAGCTTTTAAAATACAGCAATTCGTCATCAAAGTATAACTCCATGCTCATTCAGTATTTTTCGTAACTCTCTGCTTGTTTTATTGTTTTATTGGATACGATGATCGTCAGAAACCGTATTTTGTTTGCTGTTCTTGGCTGCTTTTTTACTTCTCACAGAATTTTGCTTGAACATCTTAAACAGGTCGGTCACCTGCTTTCCTTCCTGTACATATTGTCCCTGCCCCCTTGGTGCAGAGAATTGTCACACTCTTGAGAAAACATGAAGACGTTCTGGGAGAAGGTAGACCTTCATTGGGGGGCATACAAGCTAATCTTATGGCACGTAGGGCTATGCAGGTTTTGGCTATTAGTCAAGTCAACTCTCAGTTTACCGTCCCTTATAGCCAGAGGCCCATCCTCCATGAACAGGGACTAGCTTGTGTGACAGTGCTGTCAAAGCACACCATGTGAGAGGAAGGCAGAGGTGGTATGGCACAGTGGTGCTCTGGGAGAAGAGGGGAAGGTGGCCGAGCATTATCCCTCACCAGATCTGCCACAGACAAGGCAGGCTCTACTCCTCCTCCTTCACCCCCACCAACTGCTCTTGCTGTTGGCATCACAACCTTCCTCTTGCTGCAGGGGCCTGAACACTGTGTGGTCTTGTCGATGTCATGGATTATCTCTGCTTTAATGTAATGTTTCATCTAGTCAATGGAATTATAACTGGGAGTTTAAAGGAACAGAAGAATGAAACTGTACAAAATTACAACCAAATGGTGCTAAACAGAGAAAAGTGCCAGACAGGTGAAGCTGAATGCAAGTAGCATACTTGTAGGTTGCTGGTGGGGTTTGCATTTGTATAGTTGGAAGAAATTCATGGCTATAGAAACTTGGATGAAGTTAATCTCACATCAGAATTAGCTTTATAAACATTACTTTAAGCTCATACTTCAAAACTGGTTAATGAGATGATAGGAGTAGATCTATGCAGGCTAATTATAATCTTGCTTCCTAGTATCTCTATTCCACATACAACTTGAAATGCTTCAATAATATCCTGTGGATAGATAAAGAATGATCAAAATAATTCAGATGAAATGTTTTTTATTGCTTGCTACCAAAAATGTACTGTGTGCTGTAAAACAATTACAGAAAATGAAGTCAGCTCCAACATGGAAAAGCTTAGTTTGAAAAATAGAAATTAAGAAGGTAAGCTACCAGTTGAAACCTAGAGGTAGCCTATTTTTTTTCTTTTTTTTTAATAGTGATTTTTCATTCCCAGTTTCTCCCATGAAAGACTCATGGCAGGATCCAAGTGCTTTGCTGTGCCTTGGGAACTGCTGTAGTTCTTGGGGCAACTTGGCTCCTCATGGGAGCAGGTATCTGCAATGTTATCTGTGATAATCAGCAGCAAGTTAGTTTCAGGTGGAGACACAAAAAAGATGATGCTGAGCTTCAAAAGGAAAAATGCTCCACCTTGCAGTTACCTGACTGTACACCTCTTCAGAGAAGAGATTTTGGCATTTTGGTGTGAGCCTTGGCAGGGTATGATTCCTTCTGAACTTGTGTAGACCCATGTTGATTCTTAACTGGTAACTTACAGCTGTTCTGCCAAGGGAATGCTCTAATGCTGTGGGTAGTTCAGTGTTGTGCTAGCACGTAATGTTTAAACACAGCTTGCCTGGACTAATCTTAGAGGGGGAACATCTTGAAAATCACTTCAGGACTTTTACTTGCATGTGCAAGCCAGTTAACAGCTCTCGGAGTTCCAGAGGTGGTTTATCTGTTGTGTAGATAGCACTGTAACTTTCCATAGAAATTGTTTGCTAGATCCAGAACTCATTAGTGAACTTTTAATAGTTCATCTTGGTGTTTGCCCCTGAACTGAGACGCTGATGGGTTGCCAAGACTTGTTTAGCAAAATGCTCCCAGGGAAAATCTCAGAAGTATGAGATTTGCACACACTGACTCCCTCCCTTTGTCTCAGAAAAAAATATAAAAGCTATTTCAAGGCATCTAATGTTAGAATCTGTTACTAAAATAAAGCAGTACAGGATTTTTTTCCACTCTACAGCTCCAATGCTCCTTTCTGCAGTCACTTCCTTTCCCAGAACAGTTCAGCTTTATAGCTATGGCACCTAGCAGCCATGAAATTACTCTAGGATTATTTTATACAAAGGAAAAATGTAGCTGAGCATTAACATTTTTATTAATATAAATAAGTAGTTGCTGTAAACCCAAGTTATTTTTCACTTGTTCTAAATGTCAATACAATACAAAAGTCAAACTTGCATATACTGGAGCTAAATTTTGTTCCTGGCTTCAGCTTGCTGAAATCAGATCATAAATGAGATAATTCACTTGGTATAGCAATGTGGGCATTCTAGTTTGCTTAAAATATGGTGTGTGAAAATGACCAATTGTTATACAGAGCTATGGTCATTTAATGTATTTATGTCCAGTTCCAGGTCTTCAAAATGTGCTGCTACTTTTTTCTTGAAAGAACTTTATGTCTGCCTTATAATTATTGGTTGTATTTCAACAGTTTCACTGAACAGAGGAAAAGAGTGAGAAGATGTTTTTTCTTCTCTGGACAGCAAGTGTCAAGTCAAGCAGGACACTCATAACTTTTTTAGTACTTAACATTTTTTAGGAAGTACATTCACCAAAATATTCAGGAGTGAATGAATCCACATGTTCTGGTTCATGCTTAAGGCTATTTTGTAGCTAAAGATAAGGAGCAAAGGACAGCTAAAAACATGGAGGAAGTGGCAGAAAAGCAAGGCTTAAAAACACCTTGATGTGAGCTGGCAGAAGATCTTGGATAAATTTTGCAGATGAGAAACACAGATGACAGTTAGGAGTCTGAACAACTAATAACGTTAGTGAAAGGAGAAAATGAAGTGCAAGATTAAGAGCAATGGTGGCTCAAGATGGTCTACAGACCCGTGAACAAACAAAGGTAGTCCCTGGAACACGCTATGTGCCAGGAGAGATGTTATCCTTCAGAAGGTACTGTGTGGTCTTTCAAACACGTGTGAAGAGGTGGAATTTAAATTTTTGCCTCAAAAGCAAATGCAGGTCTTGGCTGAAGTGCTGGTGATGGCCTTGCCCATCTTGATCCTAATTCTGAGCCAAGTGAAAGCAAAGAAAAAATTATTCCTTTTGACTTCAGAGCACTTTGGGTCAGACCTTCTGCAAGGTATTTGGTAAAACCCAGGTACCATTGCTACAGTCTTTCCTACAGTCAACTCTGGTATGCAAATTGATTAAAAAACTTCATAACCAGTGTGAAATTAGTTGTATGTTGTTGCCATTGCTACTTAGGGATAATTACTAATCCCTACAAAGACAATGTGTGAAAGTCTCTGCAGATGCTGTCTGGGGCATTCCTAGGCAGGAGAGAGAGCTTGGCGCCATTTTTATAGTTATGCCTGTTAAGATTTAATAGATGGAAAGTTTCATTAGTGAACTGTGTTGCAATTAACTTGAAGGAGGTTCCAGCCTACTGTATGCAGTCTTTCCTCAGAGAAAGTTGTTTACATTTCCTTTTGGTAATAATTTATTGGCTTTTCAGCACTTGAATGTTAATGAATAGCAAGGACCATGATTTAACAAAAAAAACCCACCAACACATAACATGATTTTCTCATTACTTTAACAGAGGATTGGGTCAGTTGTATAACTTTTATTCCTCAGTGAACACACTAGTTGTTGAAAGTCAAGACTAGTTGACCCAAGGGCAAGGGATAACACAGAAATGCAAATTTAAGGGAATAGTTTTCTCCTTGGTAACATCTGTAATAAGGATTAATGGGGTAGTGACCTGTTTTCTGTTTGTCTTTTTGCAAGTCCACCCTGAAGCCAGATCCTGCATGCTTTACACAACGCTTTCATTGCAAAATAGATTAGGATTTAGGCCTTCTTGGTCGTGTGGGTGACCTGCCATGAGAGAAAAGACACACAATTCCTACTAACTTTAGAGCTGCTGTAGACTGATTTTAGTGCATTTACTGGGCAATTGCCCTCTGCTGCTTATTTTTAAAGAGGAATATGTGGTCGCATGAAGCTGATTGATGTTCATAGTACCTGAAGATCATGTTCCCTGCACCTTCTGAGTCTACTTGAAAAGAGCTCTATCAAAGCAAGCAGCAGTTGAGCCCAGCCTTGCTGAGCCCAGCTCCTGCCAGCTCCCAGGTCTGCTGCAGCAGACAGCCCTTGCTGCCCTCAGGAGCCATGAGCTAGTGTTGGTGAGATGTCCGGAGAGTGCCTTCCCCCTTTGAGAGGCTCCCAGCATGCTTTTGCTGACACTCATCACCATGAAGGGAAGACAAACTGCTCAGAAAAATTGCTTTCCTTGATTCAGAGTCAAGTTCCTTAGAATTGTGTGAAAAACTTTGGCACCCCCCCTCCCCCCCCAACATTAGTAGATCCATTTAAACATCCCTTAGGAGTCAGGTTTGTGCTGGCACTGGTGAAGATTAAGACTTCTGTGCAATGTAAATATTCATGCAATGCCAACAAAATTGAGAAACAGAGATCATGTACTTGACCATGAGGTTGTGGTACCAAATGAATTCCAGGTGACGGCAGTTCAGACCAGGGTAACTGGTGGTTGTTCTGGTTTCCGCTTACAGACATTTCTTTGAGTGAGGCAGTGAAAGACTGACAAACGAATGTTTAACAGGAGCTGGAAGGTTTTTGCATTTCTTAGTTAGTTGGGAAATATGTGCTTGATGACCAATGTGTGATGTGTGACTTGTTCTTGTCCTGGCATCATAATTTCAAAATGAATGAACAGAAATAAGGAAGGTATCATACTATTTTATAGTAAATTAACCTGTCTGTAGAGTACTAAATATCTGCCTCTGGAGAGGCATCATAAAACCCAAGTATTTTCACTGCAACAGTGGTATTAGAAGTATTTCATATTTTATTGCTAGGATGTAAAATTACCACGATTTTTAAGAATCTAGAAGAAAATAGGAACCATTCAAAGAAATTTCATTCTATTATTTAACTGAAATTTCAATTATAATACCATTTAGCGCTAATCAGATATATATTTTTAATATATTCTTGGGAAGGGGGCAAAAGCAGATTGATCAAAGCTTAAATACTCTGTAGGAGCATAGTGGCCTGTCTGACTCTCCTGTGGGAAAAATTTGCAGGATTGAGGGTAGAAAGCTTTGTCAGAGCGGGTACGAGCAGACTTGCCAAATGGCCTGTGTGCACACTCAGCTGGACCACATGGGCTTAGGTCAGGGCTGTAATGTGAAAATTGCTATTTCTGCCATTGCAATTCCAGTCAAGTGCTTATTTCTGAATGAGTGCCCCTGCCTGCAATGCTACAGATGATGCATTTTGTATTAGAGATTTAGGGGGGCCAGAGAATGGAGAGGTATAACTACCTTTTAGTCCTACTCCAGGGACTGATTTATGAGAAGTGGAACAGGAGAGTTAGGGATGGGTGCAAGTATCCCTCTCATATCAGTTTATTGCCCCATAATTCCCATCAGTCTAGTGGGAGTTCCTTTCTCTTCCTTCTTCCTTCTCCTGTGGTGCTGTGAAGTACTCTGGAAGGTCTTAGTTTTTTTTGGAAACGAGCAGGAGAAAATCTGAAAGCCCCCCAACAATATAATTTCCTGCCCTGACTCACATGTGATTGCAATTGTGAGGGTTAAGGGAAAGTTTTAGATGTGGACAGCTAATAGTTCTTATTTTAATGGATTTAGAGTGGAAAATAAAGGATGAAATATTACACAGAGGAAGTGGGATGCACATGTGAGAAACAGAGCAAGGCGTATCTTTACAGAAAAACGAGGTGTGCTGGCTGTGTTGCCATGATTCTAAGAACAGGACACCTGCAAATGTGGCTGTGTGCTCCTACATGCTGCAGCCATGGCTTAACAGTGAGGAAGATGTTAGTTTTTCCTAATTTTGAATCTTCATACTTCATTTAATAAATATGATATTATTAGTTAACGCTAAAAACTTTGATCAGAATAAGTTGAAATCCAGTGAGGGGAAAGCAGCAGACTCTGGTCAGTGTCATTCAGATGAGGAGAAAGACCTTTTCCAGAGTGTTCTCAAACACAGGTGATGGATATAGAGCTACCCTAAGGTAAGAGTTAAGGTGGTGTTCTCATTGTTGTGGGTTTTGTCACCCAAGGTGTTTGAGACGTGGATTTTGTCACCAAAGGTGTTTGAGACCAAGTCAATTTTGTTAGGGCTGCAGTGTTGTTGTGGCTGTGGTTTGATGGGATAGCAGTGAATTAACCCACAGCATAGATAACCTTCCAGCCTCCCTTGTCTCCCACCCCTCCACCGAATTATTCATCGTATTTGAGTACTGTAATCCCAGAAAGAATACTTCCAAAAGACTTAAAAGGAATGTCATGCAACCTTTATTAGTTTGTCACTACAGCAGGGACACCTCCAACTTGCTTTGATTTAGTGACAAAATTTGTGGTTAAAAGCTTTAGGCAAGGCCACACACATGCAAACAGCGACTGGTGATTTGGATAATTAGTAGGAATGGCAGAGCCCTGTCTCTTTACAAGAAAAGTAGCAATGATATGCAATTAAAAATGAGCTGTAAAAGGTAAAATCATGTAGCTGTATGGAATGCAATAGGCCAGGTTGAGTAAAGCAACATAACAGCTACCTGTAAAAAGAGAGGAGAATGAAAGGAGAATGCTCTCTTTTTGAGTGTTGTTTTCAGTGAAATAATTTCTAAAGGTGGAATGTAAGTGGATCTTCGGCTTCTCTGAAAACAGGAGTAGCTCCATCACAACAGGTGTTCTGACATTTGTAGGATCTGTTTTCTTAAAATATTTATAAGATGTTAAAGGTGCCTGAATGGAGCATCTTAATAGTATGAAAAAATGCCAAAAATACCATAATTAACCAGGAAAGTGTTAGGTGCAATTAATGTTTTTTCTTACAATTTTTTTCTACCACTTGATTCTTGCTGACTTCTGAAGTGCTTGGCCCTGCCACTTGTTTTCTTTGCATGGAGAAGGCTTCAGATTGGTCCCAGCATTATTTGTTACAACAAATTTGGGCTATATTTGCTTTTTTTGCCAATCTACTCCTCTGCCTTCTGGAACTGAATTTCTGATGCTGTACCATTTCCTTGACGATAGTCTGCCAGTTATATTTGGTGTCAGAGAAAACAAGAGGATAGTTATCAAGTATTTCTAATAAATCAGAATGATCCACAGCACTTTGAGTACTGTGTATTTTGGTACAGGTTTACATCTGTAAATCTGGAATGAGGTAGGCTATGTATGATACATGCTGGCTTTCTCTATCGGATGATATAATACAGAGGTCTTGACCACTGAGGTCATTAAAAATCCCCAAACATATTTTTAACCCCACTGCTCTGGAAAAATAATTGTAGATATTTCTGGAATAATTATATTTTGCTGAAGTAAGTTCTCTCTCCAGATTTGTTTTTTTGTAGTGTTATATCTCATTTCTGTCAACAGGTGTGCACTATTGACTGTATAGCATCAGATGTATACTGTTTTATGCTTTAAAGGTAGCTCTATTGCAATAGATGGTGAATGATTGAAAAATTAATATATAGGTACTGTATTTCAAAATACAGTAGGTAATTATTAACAAATACAGACTAACTTTTTTTAGTATATAAGGCACACATGTTCAGTCATGTGCTTTCTAGGTTTGTCAGAGTTTTATGTCACGTTAGGCACTAATTAGTGAAATACCATTATACAGTTAAAATTTCTGTTCAATTTTAAAAAAATACTCTGAGTAGAAAACAAATGTCAACATGACACCTTTTACAGAAAAGTAAAGCAGATGTAGTGAGGCATTCATTGCCTTCTCTTTCAGAGGGTTGTTTGTGTGGTCTTTGTATATTGAGGCCTCTAGTGGAAATGTGTATGTTGTAGGAGTGGCACTAAGCTAGGTGTGAAGGAAGCCTTTTACTTCTAGACAGTGATGTGTAGCAATTAACTTTAGAAGCTCTTATTTATCTGAGAGGTTGCTCTCTAAGCAGTAATAAACATCTTGTATGGCTCAGAACTGAAGATGGAAGAGCCTTGAACAGTGTTAGGCCGAAATCTATGTAGTGACTTTGAGCTAATACTCCCTTAATGGTCATGCATTTGTTAAAAAACCCAAAATAATCCCTGAAAGTGTTAAAACAGCCCCTCGCCCAACGCAATTCTGGGATGAGTCTGCAGATAAGCAAAAATGTGCAACTGTGCACTGAGAGTGGTTCTTTTTCCCTCTTACTCAGATGATCAGGGTTAAGGTCAGGGGTTGGTCAGAAGATATTTGTATAAAGTTAATGGTTAAGTTGTGTAAATGAGCTTAGTGAGTGTTAGAATAAACTTAAAAAGAGAGAAAGAGTGACAAGATATCTCACAAAAGTATCTGGTTTGCTTCCAGTAATCTAGCAAATCTTAAAAGTTGTCTGATGAGGGAATACTTCTGACTGATGTTTTAGTTCTTAATAAAGGCATAAAAATTGTAATAATTATTTTTTGAAACTTGAAGGACTATTACCTTCTCCTAATCAATCTCCCACAATTCATTATTTATTGCATATGTGTACAATATATAATGAAGCTATGGTTAAAAATTTTGAGACTACAGACTGGCCTACGTCTGTGCTGGAACAAATGTTTGGCTCTGTCACCGTGTAGAAGTTTGGTCAAGAGAAGGAATGAGAATACTTTATGGATGTATTTGATATGGAACTTCTTTTTGAGGGAAACATTTCCATGGATTGATGTGGGTCTATGATTTATATAATCTTACTTGGAAAAGAAAAGATTTTCTGATTAACTGTGTACTGGGAAACGAGGGAATCCAAATTGTTCAGATATTTTAGAAAGATTTGGCACAGGGTTGGTTTGTGACTTCTTGTTTTGTCCTTCTCAGCTCTCTGGTACATTGATTGAATCTTGCACGGCAGAATAAAATTGCAGACTACAGCAAGACTGTTAGATAGTGTAGTTGGAAAAAATCAAAACAAGCTCATACATCTACAATCTTCTATTTTGAGTGAAAAACTTGTCCAAGACTTGTCTTATGCAAGCTCCAAGGAAATATTGCAACTGTTTGATTTTACTGTTGCAGTGCTGCAACAGGGTTGTGCTTCCAGAGATCATTTCCTGATTTTCAAGATGGCTGTTGAGGTCAGTGACACAGAGCATGATGAAAGACCTCTCTGTAGGTCTTCCTGTATTTGACACAAAGTGCACTTGAGTATTTGTATTTGAGAACATTGCATGACACTTAAGATAAAGGGATTCTGTTCCATGACTCAAACACTTGAGCATCACTGCTGTGAAAATAGTTAGCTAAGAAGCTTGGTTTATAAGCCCGGAATAATTTGCTGAATTGGCAGTTTGGTTTTTGTTTTCCAATTTTTTTAAAAAGAAGAAATTAATCCCTTAAAACTAAACCAAGAAACTCCCTCTGTTTTAGATTCTTTCTGTTGATTATTTTTAATGAATGAGTAAATAATATTTTAGGTGAGAGCTGATGTGAGAGTGAATCTAAACTTGCAGCCAGAAAGCCCTGTGGTGTTTTTCCATATTTCTGTGGGTGCATCTAGCCACTTATCTCTCAGAAAGAGCACAGCTGTGGTTTGTGTCAAGGAATAAGTGATGCTCTGAGATTGCAGTGATTTGCTGATTTGCATCTTCAGTTGAAAGGAAATTCTAGCTAATCAATGGACTCAACTACACTTGTTTCAATTTAAATAAGCAAGTCTAAAAGCCTTCTCTGCACCTCTGTTTGTTTATGTTGGCTTTGTCTCTTTGATCTCATGTTAACATACCTTAATGACAGGTAATGATTGATAATGGTGTATTGTAAAGTTCAGGTAATAAATAGTGTTTTACTCATAATAATGCTGAATAATGTACTTTTTATGACCCAGTTTGATGGAAAATTTCTTCATCAACTCTGCCTAATTGTCCAAACAAAACCACCCATTACTTAAAGAAATACACGTCTAAACTAGACACATTAATTAGGGTCATGACTGAGCTACACAAAGGAATATAGTAACACTTCAGTTATCTTTAACTATGATCTTTGGACAGCAGTCCTGATGTTAAACTGAAGTTTAATGGGAAGCTATTGTTTACACTATCCTTTTGTAGCTCACAGACATATGTTGGAATCCGTGGCAGCTGGGTGATGGCAAAAGTGGCATCTCCCTGAAGGTCTTTAAAGGTCATAAGCAATATTAGTTTGAACACCAGAAATCACAAAATCGAGTAAGCCTGGATGAAAAAGGAGGAAAAGAGTTTTCTGGGGTTTTATTCAGTCAGAAACTGAAGTCAGTAAATATCACATTCCATTGAGTTGAGGGTTAAAAACGGGCTTAGTTTTTAGCTGTCAACATCCTGGAATACCATTCATCCAAGTGCTGTGCCAAGCCCTCCATGAGCATTGGCACTCCCACGGTATCTCATCTGCATTGAAGTTTCAGGGATTTTTCCTGATAATGTAGTAAGGCTCCGGAGGTAGAAGCATAGACTTTAAAATGAAAGTCCAAACTTCATAAAACTTTATGGTTTTGAGTGATTCACTATTCATAAAGAACAATAAAAACATAATTCTATGAAAACATGAGCTTCCAAGAGTAGATGTCCTGTAGGACTAAGCAGTTTTCTAATGAAAGGCTTCCATGATGCTTAGTTCAGGTCCCTTTAAATAAACAATGTTCACTTTTATAAGTATCATACAAACAAGCATGAGATACTGCTGATGTAAGAGAATTTGTATTCTCTCCCACTGCCCCCACGCAGCAGAGCATTTCTTAGGTCTCGGAAACATAGCAGCTTCAGTGCAAGACTGAGTGTGTCAGCATGCTTGGAATGAAATGAAAAAGCACCTACCTGTCCCTTTCCTACCTCTGTTGTTTCCATTCAGTATTAGAAGTGTATAAGATGTTATGCCAAAAGGGATTTGTCCTTTTTATCTAGGAAGAGGAATGCTTTTGTTATTTGCATTTCTGAATTGCTTAGCTGCCCAAGCATGCTTTATGTGTGCTGCTTGAAATGTGTCATCAGATCACGTGGCCACTCTTCTCCGGCTGATGTTGGACTTTCTCCAACAAATATGGATTATGTTAAAGTAGGTTCTGAATTGACGAGGATATGTTAATAACTCCCAGATGGGCATCTTTGTGCAGGGAAATACAAGCAGTCTACGGCAGGAGCTAGTGTTTGGCAGGTCCATCATTCCGTCATTAAAGGCCACATTATTACTTACAACTCCGCTTGCATGACAATTGCTTGCATAAACTCAGTCTCCCAATAACAAGTACACACAATTTGCTTTTAGGTATATTTTCCTTTTGCAAGGATTTTTTTTTAATGCCAGCTGGTGTTTCATCCAGTTTGAAATAGGGATTTTTATAATTAAATAATAGGATGAAATAAACACCTAGGTTCCACAAATGCACATCTAAGGTAATTTTTTCAGATGCGTGGTACAAATACAAGCACAGAATACTTACACCTTCACAGTGAAACCTGTATTATTCAATGTTGTATGTATCTAAATTTCATATATAGTTACAGTTGGGTATGGTATTTAAAAAAAAATAAATTTCATGCTCTGAAGGGGTTTGTAGTCTTCCTATGAGCTGTTAAAAATAATGTTGCTTTCCACTTGCGTGGATGGGAGAAGTTGTTGTAATTAGGTAAACACATAAGCAGTATCGGCAAATGTGTATTATATGATAATGTATTTACTATGCATCTTGACCACTGCACATGTCCTTCATCTATTAATGCATTTCACCAAAACATTCCAAAGCTCTGTCCATCCAGCAAGTGTTTACAACATGTGACTGGCCGGAAAACATTTTCCTTCCTCTCCATCCAACTTCTTTCCCCAATCCTTTCCCTTCTATGTATCCAGTCATGAGCTTGAAAACAAATGCAAAAGCTGTGCCAGGGTTTTTGAGGTATTAAAAAAAAATTGTTAACAGATTACATTTTACTGCTAGCTGGAAGTGGAGCAAAGATTTTTGGATTCTGGAAATGGGAAACATTGACATTCCCAGTTCTTGTCTTATCTTTAGTCCTAGAGCCATGCCTGCAGGAGTTGAATCCTACAAGGCATGACCTCTGGTAACAATCTGGGCAATATTTACCAGGTAAGATAATATAAAACTGGCAATAAACATTTTTAAAAATCCCCGCTTTTTTTTTTTTTTTTTTGCAAAAGGAGTTAGTGACTAAAGCATGAATATTTTTATCAATTGTCTAGATTATTCCACCCTAAGGTAAGTGATCTCTATACCCTATTTTAATGTATTCTCACAAACACATTATCTGTATTTTCTCATACAACTATACTTAAACCTGGATTTTGACTGACAATACCAATGATAATGATTACTTTATTGTTTTTAATAACAAAAAGATTGGAGTATACATTTTGAAATAACATAATTGAGTCAGATGATGATAATTTACATTTTGCAGCACATTCTGGGGAATACTGCTGTGTCAGGGCAGTATTTTCTGGTGATAACCCAAAACGTCAATACCATCAAGTGTTTGAATCTGACCCAAGCGACAAAGATATCATGAGGGCTCCACATATTTTTGTATTGCTCTAGTCTCTTTCTGCATGTTATGATATTATTACTCTCAAACTGGCACTTAATTTTCTTGGCTCTTAAAATGAGTGTTGTAAGAGTAGTTGAATGTAATATGTGGTATTTTAATATTGTGACTCTTAATGCTACATAAAACCTTTGTTTCCTACAGGTTTATTGAGCTGGTGTATTAGATTTCCTGCTGCATGAGCAAGAAGATTATGGTGGCTTACGTCTAAGTGTGCTTTTGGGAGGCATTTTGTATTTTCTCTATAAATAGTCTTTCTAAAACACAATTGTGAAACTATTAATGTTTATATCGCATTATACATCTCTCCAAGTTTACTGTCTGAGTATACAGTGTGGTAGCAAGAGGAAATCTTTTAATCTAAGAAACGTGTTCAGAATTGTTATTGTTAAAAGGCTACTAAAAGGCAAGGTTTTTAATATTAATCTTCTTATCTGTAGGTATTTTTGGCTTATTACACTGAGTCAACCCTGTTTTCAGCAATAGTAAAATTACATCTCTTATGGAGTTAAGACTTCAATAGAGCTTGCAAATGCGAAGCTTTCAGCAGAAATATGGGTACTCTGACTACTCTTTTTTTGTCGGAAAAATGTGAAATGTCTCAATTGCAATTACAAGTTTTTCACAGATTAAATTTAGACTCGGGGATGAGAGCATGTGCATTGCAAAACTTGTATTTTATAGCAGAAAAACGTTTTTGCCTTAAGCAAAAAAATGCATTTATTATGGACTTTAAAGCTATGAACCCTTCGTCCTAAGACAAGTGGAAAATGTGGGGGGAGGGATGTGGAGGTAGTTCATACCTGTATTATATTACTGACTTGCATTCTGTTTTGAGAATAATTTAATGAGCAATTTCTTGACGATTTATAAGGAAATGCCACAGGCCTAACTCTGCAAGGTCCCCTGGAGCCATTTATTCATCCGTATGTGAATAGCCAGTTTCATTATTTTTGAAAATGTAACATGAGTGAAACAAATGGTTAGTGTCGCCCCATCCAGCGAAATGAAAGATCATCGTCTCCAAGCAGCGACCATTAGGTGGACTGGCTCCAGCTCCTCGTCCTGCTCGGGTTCAGATGTAGTGTGACTTATGGGTAATCTGCAATTTGCTGGGGGCATCGTTAGCTCGCTCTGCCTGCGGGGCAGGATTGGAGCCAGGCTGGGAGCAGCTGCCTGCCGGGCTGCTCGGGCACGTGGGGACCCACGGTGCTCCCGCCATCGCCCACCTCGGGCTGGTGCCGAAGCCCCTGGTGACACGGATGAGGTATTAGGTCAGATGAGTTACATTAAGTGGCAAGTGATAAATTCAAGATGACAATTCAAAACAGCAGTGTTTCTTCTGGTAATTAATTCCAGTGGTGCCTGAGGCAGTGCTTAGCTGCTACAACCAGTGTGGCCAATGCTGAGCAGCTAATGAGAAAACATTACAGCAAGGATTAGGGGCCGGTACATTCTGGCAGGATGAGGTCACTATGATTAGAAAATATTAATACAGGTTTAATGTGATAAAATGACTATGACAAAGAAACTTTATTTTATCCATGAGTGTCTAAAATACAAAAATCCTTTTTATTTTTATATATATATATTTCCTCCCTCCCCCCCACCTCAAACAGCTTTTACACTCTGTCTATAGTCCAGTGACACCAAGTGTTGCTTCAGTGCTGTCATATGCAAACCATGTCAAGGCTAGTTAGCCGTTGCAGCTGGACACAAATTCTTTCTTCTCTTTCATTTGTTTTAATTAGTTTTGTCAGGTAACAATGAACACTCGGTTTAGACGAAGGAGGTTTATGGTTGTTACCTATAAGCAGAAAGAATGGTGAGAAAATAGCACTTCTACACTCCAGCGTCCTACTGCCTTTGGGATTGCATGGTGTTGTCTAGCAAAAGACAAGCACATCCTAAAACTTTGACTGTCTAGGATATGGGGAAAGGTGACAAAACCAGAATTTTATAGTCACAGCTCTGTCCTGCTGCTGCAGCATGCGTTTGAGGGGTTAGTTGTGAAGAAAAATCCATACCCAGTGGCACTTTAAAAAAATGTTTCTGTGAGCTTTTCCCAGGCTGCTATGTTATATCCCGTAGCTGCAAGATTTGTGTTATTCAGAAACTACAAGTGTTGTATACTATCATAACAGAAACCTGTGGGTTATAATGTGCTTACTAAGCACTTACACCAATAGAGTTGAAACAGCGTTCTGCTAATTATGGAGTGAGACTTATTTCCTAACCGTTTTGTATTAATTGCAAGGATATGGATGAGATGGACTGCATATTGTGGTACTCTTATTTTCACATTTTTACTTTTTCTCTTGTTACCATGTTTATGTAACAATCACTTTTCAGCTGAAAGCATTATAAATAATTCAGTATAAATGCTTTCATAGAACAGGTAAAAATAGCATTTAATCACATCAGCAAGACTTCAACTAGTCCCAAATGTCAAATAATATAATTAATTGGCAAGCTTGTATCTAAATCCTTACATTATCTCAGAATATATCAAGCTATCAGGGATGTTCTTACCCTGTATCTTATTACAGTACATACCTTTACCTTTTAAAGGAAAAAAAATTATTTTTTTCTTATTTCATCAAAACATTATGCATTTTCTTCATTTCATCCATGTAACTCTTATCTTTTAGAACAACTCCAGAATACTCATAGAAGAAAACATAAATTCCATACAATTTTTTTTCTCTCCTTTAATTATTTTTGTAACTATTGAACTAGTATAGTGAAACTGATGTTTGAGGCCCACAGTTACAGAAGAAGTTAAAAATAATTGTATTAAATACATTGACCCTTTCAGTAATTGCATAACTTGCAATGACACCAATATTGTTTTTCTGAACAATGAAAGCATCATCAAGGGTAATATGCTGTAATCTGATAAGTGACATTTGTTTCCATGATACTAAAACCTTTTCGGACATACTCCTTTTTCTGTTTATATAATAAGCTTGTCACTTGGGTTTTATTCATTTATCTTGTAGTTGCACAATGGACAATTTTTCTTTTGCCTGATAATGAAAATATCCCATAGTTTAACCCCTATAACACACAGCTTTAGGATCTCCATTAATTAAGAGATGAACTGAAAACTATAGCTAAAATATATTAAATGCAACAATTTTATTCAGGCTCTACTGCCATTTATTTTTATGTTTAAACTCCATTTAGGCAAAACACCTTAAGTGTAAATTAAGCAGGATAGTTAAAACCTGGGTTTAGAACTGTTCTAGATAGACTTTGGAATTTCTGTAGATTCCTATAAAGTTGTCACAGTGGTGAAATGAGGAGTTAGGTAACTATCTGTATTTCAGAGGAGGATACATATTTTTGTGGAAGGCACAGGAGAATGCTTCTTGACTGTATTGGTTTGAACTCATCTTGGAGCTTGCCATAGGAAGAGATAGTAACACATACAGAATTGTGTTCACGTGAATAAACGTGCATTCATCAGGTAAGTATGCAAGATCTATGTAGTACTAGTTGCCAATCCTTTCTAACCCACACTAGATCAATTTATTTGCACATCAGAATTTTGTGAGCATAATAAAAATTGAACAGGCATAAGAAGCCTTTGCTTAGGTTTTCTATCTGCAAAATTCAACTGCTGCAAGAGCCTTCATTTTCACAGAAGGCAGTTTTAGTTGTCTCATCCTACAGTAGGGAAGGTCGCTGTGTGTAACACATGGTAATCCAAATGGAGGAGAGGAAGGTCTACTGATACTGTAGTAAAAAATTGTTTTGTGACAATGGTAATAACTTTTACCTGGCATGTTTCCCTCTACAATTTGATAATTAGTGAACAGATAGCTATGTTTTGCTACTGTTTAAATTATAAACTGTCTGGGAAGGGAATTATAAGGAGTGGTTCAGTCAGTTTGAAGAGGTGAAGTTGTCAGCTGTAAATAGGATATTAAGTTCAACGTGGTATATTTTATGAGGGTTATTTCATGTTAAATTGGAGTGTCTGGGAAACAAACTCACTGTACGTTTTTTGAGAATTTTTAAAGTATTTTAATTTAAAACTGTTCTAAAATGTTTCACTAATACAGGTATCAAGTAACATCTCAGTATAACTCCCAATTTTAAGTATGCACTGTTAGGTAGACAGAAAATGTAGTACACAGTAAAACTTTAAAAACGGATTTTCAGTATGCCTATGGGATATGATTCCACACTCTGGAGGATGGCCGATGAATCTGGATTTTAATTTTGATAAGCAATAGTATGGTTTAAATATGGGATTTCCGTTTAATCCCGACTACCGAATTTCACAACATCGGAAGAAATATTTTATTTCACAAGTTTAGCCAGGGTTTTGAACAGTCTGTGGGATTTATGTTTTTGATACAAACCCACAGATATCTTATAAATAGATGATTCTTCAGATTCTGATGCCAAATCTGTGTGGGTGGTAGAAGAAACAGATGCTTGGAAATTTTTTTACTTTGTTATCTCTATAGTTTAAACTTGTTAATACTTGCATTTGTGTATTCTGCTGTTCCTGGGTACATGAAGCTATTTAGTACAGTGAATGTGGGGCTGGCTGAACCCATAAACGTTGAGAAATGACAGGGTTTTGCTGCAGCTGGAAACTAGGGAATACATAATTGCATCATTGTCTCTCATTCTGCTCCCACGTGTAACTTGCTTAAATGTCATTTCATGCTACAGGCTCTCACTCTTCCTTTCCCTGTAAACCTTATTCAACCTGCACTCAGCCATCATGATAGCGGTGCCTAGGCCCGGAGTGCACCGGCGTCCTGGGGGATTCGTATTCAGGCATCACCGATCGTTGACCTGGCTATTGTTGTTTGTGATACTTACTGGTAAACTTTTGCAATCAATACAACATCAGCCCGCCTAGCTCCTGGGAATGGAAACCTGAAGCAGCGCACTTAATCTTGAAGCCAGCTCCTGCTCCCTGCTCTGCTGCTAAACTGGGTAGTTGGCCTACTTGATGCAGCATTATTGCTGCAGAGGTCAGATGTGAGCTGGCTTGGCAAGCGCTGATGAATGGCTGTTTGTGATGAAGCACCTCTTCCGTCCAACAAGAGACATTTAATAATGATGGACCATAACTGTGCACACAAAAAACCTTGTAGCTTGTTTGTGAGCTTATACAGTGAAAGCTGGAGAAGGCAATGTTTTAGTTTGGAGCAAGTCTTTGGAAAAAAAAATTAATGAGGGAAGCAAGGTCTTATTAAAAGTTAATGAAACCTTCTTGTTTGTTACAAAATTGTAGCCGTTGCTGGAAATACATATGTTTTCCTGCTATTCTACTTGCACTGGTTCCTTTTTACCTTGCACGTTAAAAAAAAATACCGATTTGCAGATTGACAAAGATAGGAAATAATCTTAAAGTTTAGGCCAATAAATTAAAATGAACACAAATTATCTCTACAGGAATGTATTTTATTTGAACTGTATGCTCTGCTGCCAAATACTATGTTTTGCTTGAAATCAGTGATATGAGCTGAGAGTGGGTACTTAATTACATCTTGTAAAAATTTTCTCCTTTCCAGAGAGAAATCTTTGTGAAGAACTGCAGAAAAGCTTACCTTAAGGCTGGAGAGAGCTTTCCACAAGGTTTGTATCTTGAAAAAAAAAAAAAGCTAAAGTCAACAAATAATCACTTGTGGATTCATTTAGGGTGTTACCCAATGCCTTTGTTGCATAGGTTTTCCACATCTCCTCTGTCTCTTACAGACATTGATTGCAATAACCAAAGGGAGCTCACCCCCCGTTTGGCACTAGGTAACCACTGAAGCTACAGGCCTGCAAGACCTCGGTGATAGGCTCTATTGCGCGGTTCTGCAGCAGATTCAAAGGCAGCAGACGATGGTGTTTATAGACCCAGATATTCTTAACCATGGAAACACTTCTTACAGATGTAAACCACACCTGTAAGTCCATAGAGTAACACCTATGTATTGTGTTTTAAGATACGTTAACTAGCCCTGAGTAAGGAGCTGTTGTAAAGTCTGTAGTGGGGAGGACATGAAAGCTGTTAGAGTATCTTCAACACCCTTGGTTTTCAAAACCTTCTCTTAGCCTGTGACAAACATCACTCTTGAGCAAAATGGTGTTCTATCTTAGAAATTCCAGTCCTGCAAGCTAATACTTTAAAGACAGAAATTCAGCTGTATGATGAAATATCCATTTGATGCTTTTTCACTTCTGGTATTGCACATGTTTGAAAACTGTTCTGTAGGAGGGAAGAATTTTGCTCCAACCATTTACATGTTTACTATTTCTGTTCAATAATTGGATGAGTTGTTATGCAAGTCCCAGCACCAGTTCCAAAAATAGGTTCGGTTCTCTTCTCAGATTATTAAAATAACATGCATGATGTTCCTAGTGTTCTGGTAGTTTTTAATTGATTGCTCTATAATATTTGGTACAATTTTCCCCCAAACACTTAATTTCCTTTTATTTTCTTAATCCTTAACACGTGATATTGATATTCTCACTACACCATTACACTTCATTGCAGGAATAGCTGTATTTATACAAATATAGATTTATGGAAGGGTAAGGGTTGAAAGACACAGTTGGCTGATGACAACTGAAGCAACTCAAATAAGGCCAGTTGGATTAAACTGAGTGTAGGCCACATTATTCCTGGTCATGACTGGGTTTAAAGTTGTGATTTGCTGGCATAAATCCCTGGAGTATGGCTCACTGTGATAGCATTTATGCTGATGCCTCTGGTAGTTGGTTGTTTGGTCTTGCTGTATTACATGTTGATGGAGTTGCACAAAGGTTTTGCAAAAAACCCCTTTTTGGTATATGCAGGTAGCTCCAAAATTCTACTTTTGACCTTTATTAAGAGCAATTAGCTGCAGTATAGGATTTTTGACACACTAGTTCTATTTTCTTGTACAAAGGAAGCACAGACTGAAAGGTGAACTATTGTGTTAAGGTCACTTGGGCCAGGCTTGGAGGTACGAATTCTTCTGTACACTGATAAGATAAACTGATGTGATTTTATAGGTATGGGAGTGAGAAAAATGAGCTTAGACCAGAAAACGAGTCACAAGCAGCAATATGGAGGAAGGTTCTGCTTTGGCAGCCCCTTGTAGTGTCATACTGCTTGTTCCTCCCACTGCAGTGCTGTCCCTCACTTGGCATAGTTATTCTGAGATGTTTGAAAACGATCTCTTACAAAAACTTCATTCACTGTCATAAGAAAACACTGTGAAATGTGTGAATGATCTTTCAAAGGAGAACCTATTTTGTTTCTTACTGAAATACATTTTTCTTGGTTATAAGTAAGGCAGGAGACAACAGCATGAGGCCAATGTGTATATCTGAATGGTCCAAGAGACACTTGGAGATCTGAGACACAGATTTGTACTTGGGTCCTTCCCACCATTCTGTGACTCTGGTGTCCAGCAGTAATGGCTTCAGGTTTTACATATGATGTTGCTACTGAAGAGCTCTAAATTACATTCAAAGAGTAAAGCACCAACTTGCATGGGAGAGGGCAGAGTGTGTGTTGTCAACTTGTAAAAGGGTATAATGATTAAGGAAGTAGGAAGCAGATACAGTCCTTAGAGTGAATTAAGGAGACTCAATTTGAGTGAAACTAAGTGTTACAAGAATTTACTTAAATGTAAGGTCTATTAGGTTAGGGAACAATTGTAGAAGAGAAATAATGAAAGCCCCATTTCTTGATACTTTAAAAACTGAACAAGTCAAAACTCTGGAAAATATACTGTAGATAGCATAATACAATGAGGGGATGATAGACTTAGTCTAATAGGCCTATTTAATTTCTAATTCCTATGAGTCACTTAAGATATTTATGCTTAATTTTACATAGTTATGACTGCAGAGTATAATCATCCAAATTGTAATAAAATCCTTATAATGGATTAAAAAGTGATATCTCATTTTGCTTCAAATGAGCTAACCTGACTCAGAAATTAATGACAACCCATGCTGCTGGGTGGCAGCATGGTCACCAATGATGTGTCTAAGTAATATTGAGTCTTATACTCAATTATACTCCTGTACTTTGTTTGTCCAGAAGTGAAAACCAGAAAGTAGATGATTGAGTGCTGTAAAACTATAAACTACAGTACATACTGCAGAGCTCTACCCCATGCTGTTCTTAGCCACTGAGGAGGCGATTCCCTGGCTTTGGCTTGTTCTGGGGCTGGTACCCTTAGCCCCAGGTCTTGAGTCATGCTGTACTTTTCCGGTTTCGTTCCTGGGAGTGTTGGGTTGTCGTCCTTGCTGGAGTGCAGGGCAGCGATTGAGGCTGCCCACTTTGGCTCCCTCAGCAGGGAGGGTCGTGCAAAGCACCTGTGATAAGCCTAAATGCTTTCCTGCTACGGGAGGGAGGGGGGGGGGCAGAGAGGCCTGTGGGCCCATCTACCCAGGTGTGGTGGGGACTGCTGGAGGAAGCACCCACTGAAGATTAGTATCAGGAGCAGTGTGTACATATATGCTTAGTTTTTCATTCAACTACCAACATACTTGTTTTATTCCATGGCTGCTTCCCCTCAGCATTGTATTTATTACTGCTTTCCCTCAGCATTGTATTATTGCTTTGGTTTCAGTATGGGTTAAACCAACTTGGACATCAGTATTTTGTTTGCTCTTTCTCTAACACAACCACTACAAACTCTTTATGGTTATATTTACAGCTGTTTGCAAAGAACTATTCTTAACGTTTTGCTGATTACTTTTTCATTGATGCCTGGCTCTGACATTTAGTGCCCATCTTGTTTTCGCTGGTTTTTTTTGTTGTAGTGTGTTTTTTTTTGTTTTTTTGTTTTTTGTTTTTTTTTCTGAAACCCTGTTCTGAATTTACTATGAGCAAAAATGTACTGTTGGCAATTAGCATGGCAAAAGCTGCTCTGGATTTGTACTAAGAACTATTTTGGTGCTTGTAATTGTCACATAGCATAGTTTTAATTTCCATCTGGCCAATCATATCAATGCATAAGATGTATCATCCTGTGAATGGTCATTAAATTCAGCACTGAAACACTGGATTGTGACAGGAAAAGAGAAATTTGAGGACAGTAAATTTCAGTTGTTTAGGAAATGTATTTATTAATGACATTTTAATTAAACTGGAAAATGATGTGAAATTCCTTATTTTACAAAAAAAACCCCCAACCTACTAACGGGTTAAAAATAAACAGAAGCCTTCATATAAAAAAAGCAAAAGAAAGAGAGAGAAACGGTAATGACAGTTTTGAAGTATCCAGTACCTGTTGTGACAGGAATAACAAATTAATTGGGACTATAACGGATTCTTTGTAAAGGTGAAGTAAACACACTTGACTGTATATTTTTCACCATCAGTTAAGTCTCAATTGGTTCTAAAAATAAACAGAAGACATTGAACAGTTTTAATGGATTTTGACACCTAGGTATTATGCTGTCACTCCAGTATAAATGAATCATAACTTTAGACTGCGCCAAGGAATTACTACACATTTGGAGAAAATTTATGGTGCACCAGGCTTTGAATCATGATGTGATATCAAAACTAAAGTCACAAGAGGAAAAAATTCTGGCATAAATTATTATTTACCCCAGCCATGCATACCCATGTGAACGCAACAGGTATGGATTGCAGGGTTAGTTAGAAATGTCACTGTAATTTCTAGGTGTTAACACCTCTCAGAGTGGCTGTTCTGGCAGAGCTCCCAGGGAGCTGCATCCAGAGGGGAGCTGAGCACAACTGCTGGACACTTCAGCTGCCAGATGTTTGTTGCTTCTCAGAATTCAACCTGATTAAGAGTTTTGCTATTGAAGAGGCTAAAAGGAAGAATTTCAGCATTTGACCTTAAAGTTATATTAGGCTTAATTTTTTATATATATTTATAAATATATAATGCATGATTTGTAGATTATGAAGTTCTTACTCTCTGGGCTCAGAGACGTTTAAACTGTCTACGAAGTAAGGAACATCTGCAGAGTGACTAGTCTCTGGGCTCCAAGCTGGGTGCCTAACTTGCTCTGCGCTGTCATATATGTAGGTAAGCCTTAAAATATGTTATACAGATATGCATACAATATTTGCTGGGTCTTTTTCTTGAAATTTATTTGAAAATATGATTGCTTGTGCAGTTGCTTAGACTATGATAGCATGCTTTTAATACTACTGAGGAACACAGGCATAAAAAATCTATTCCTCATTCATTCAGTAAAACATTCCTTAGGATGAGTTGTGTTTAGTGCACAACTGTGTAGTAGTGATTTCTGTAAGTCCTTATTAAAATTATCCTGGTTTTAAAAATGTCTTTATTTAAAGCACAGGTAGGTGGTTGTAAAAAATGGAAAAAAAAAAGGTACTTTTACAGATTCCTTCACAGCTGTTCTTTTTTTGAAGATCTTCTGAACTCATTTTTTTCTAGCATTTTGCTTTAAATCTTAACTGCTTCTTTGGAGATTATGATAAAATACTACAAGGAAGAGATCTAATTTTTAAGTCTCTATTAAGTGAAAAGGAACAAATCCAAAGAGGATTATAAGCAGAGAGAGAAGAGGTTTTATCTGGGAGTCCACAGTGTATCGGTTTATAAAGCTTTTTCACGTTCTGGCCGTAACACTTTACAAATATGGATTGATTCATTATTTTTGACCACTGGAAAGCTAATCACCCTTTTAATGACTTCGGTACTCTTCCCTCTGAGCAGTAGTATGGTGCTGAACTTTCTGCCAATGGCCTTAAAGCTTGAGGCCAAATCCTCAAGTGATACAAATGCTCTGTTCTTCATTGAACCAAGCCTGCTGGTACCGCTTGCCTGCCTTTATTTTGTGTGTGGAGGTTTGTTTTCCACCCTCCATCCAGCCGTTGCTCCTGCAGGGTCCTGGTGCCACAGAACGTGTGGGCATCCATCGCCTAGTTCCACAGTGGCTTTCCTACTGAGCCAAGAAACTTCCCAGATCTGTAGCTGTGAAAAGTGTCCTCTCTCATCTGCAGCTACCACTGTTTCTTGCTGCAGCTATTAATCTTGTAGAAGAGACCAATGTGATGTTTGAAAGCAACTTTATATCATCTTTTATTAACCAGGTTAGTGCTGAATGTCTGTCACCAGGAGAAGAGCTATGCAAATGACACAGGGTTTTTGCCCCGTTGCTGAACTGGAGGATAGGAAATGGGGAAAGAGGAGACAGCTGGGTTTGTTTCCTGGAAAACAGGACCAGGAAGAAACATCCAATACTAAAAAAAGCCCAAGATTTTTTTTCTTTGGTTTAAGACAATTTGATGCAAGTTACTTTTTCTTACTTTGCCTAGTGTCTTTTTCAAAGTAGCTTTTAAAATGGGAGCCACGTCCATCTCCCCAGGGGCAGTGGAAGGAGGCAACCTGGTCCGTGCTATGGGGGAACCTGGGTCTTGTGCACGGGGACGGCAGGGCACCATTGGCTTTATTGTGCCCAAAACTCACTTCAGTGCCCTGCTTCACGCACTGACCCTGCCCATTTTCTCTCCTGACAGTTGATTGCTGTCACGTGTTCACCGGTAGTCTCTACCCCCTGGCATGCTCTTCAGGAGGGGTAAGGAGGTTGTCCATAATGCATTCCCCAGTGAGAGTTGGTGTTTTCTAGGACTGATGCTGGCCAGGGTGTGTTCACCTCCCACTGCCACCTGTTGAGACAAGTCAGAACAGAAGTTAAAATGCTCAATCTTCTTCAAGTATGTCTTTAACGTATCAAGTATGTCTTTAACATACCTGTCATAGCCTACTGGATAGTTATAAAATGTGTATCAGGTATAACAAATTGGAGATTAAACACTATTATGACATCCAGCTCTTTCCCCCAAAGCTTCTGCCAAAGCTTTACTAAGCAGTGGTAGCTGCACACAGCTCTCCCTTAGGATTTTCAATGGTGGAAAGCTTCAGCTAATCAGGGATATGCACAAATATCTAAAATATCCAATATCCCAAACCAGGTCATATATGGGAGAAATTGCATCCTGTACTGAGTGTCCTCCTCCCTGGTGGCAGCTGGTGGGTGAAAGCATGTGAGGAAAAACGCGGAAAGGGTATTTACTGTGTGTATTTTAGTGCCTCCTCAACCTGCTAAAGAGAATTTTCATGGGAGGCAAAGTAGTGGGAAGCATAGGCTGAGCATCCTGAACTGGGGTGTTGTCAGGAGTGCTGTAATATTCCTCAGTTTATCTGATGCCAGCAGTGTCCACCGTGAAGGGGATGCTGTATAGCAGGTGTGGTATTCAAAGATTTTTACTTGGTTTGTGTGCAAAAGTACCGGTACCCAAGAAACTTCAAGCAAATTAATTTTTACAGCTTGTCCAAGCAGCATAAAATGAAGAGGTGAAATATGCATGATGTGTCATGATATATTTCCCCATTTGCTTGTTTCTAATATATGCTAATGGAATTTTTAATATTGAAACTTTGAGATTATAATACTTAAATTCTCATCTAATTTGTCTCAATTCCTCTGAAATTATGCTAATTATAATAACATTTTATTAATAATATTAATTTTTAAAAGGTTTTAAAGTTATTTCCCTGTAAAGAACCCCAGAGCATTCTCACAGCACAGTATGATTACTTCAGATACTCATTTTATGTCTTTCTTGCTTTATGTTTATTTGTGATGTGGCAGCATTTTTTTTTTGCAGAGTACATTACTTAAGGATTATCAATTAATTCTGCATGGATATCCTCAGTTTTACAGGCAAATTGTTTTGGTAATAGATATATACTGTTAAGATTTATATTTTACGGACTTTTTCTTTAAGGGGACTATTCTAAAATCTTTATTCTTGTGTTCTACAAACTCTAAGCTATTTTGTTTTCATAATTTATGAAAGAAAAGTGTCATAAGCTATCACTGTTTCTGTGCTCTGCCTTTGCTGACAGCTGTATGATGCTCATTCAGTGCAGCAGATTGGGAGCTGAAAGTTTCATCAATAAATATGACTCTGATGGCTTCATGTCAACGGTCAAGGTAATGGCCTTTTATTATCCTGGAAACACACTTCCACAAGGCACATTGTATATTTTTTTCTTAAACTCTTCTGAGGAAACAATTTTTTACTTTTGCTCAAATTTTAGTCATTGTCCTTTGTAAGTGACATATAAAGCATTTTAACTAAAGAGGAATTATTTAATGATTTTTGGTCCTTTATTAGTGCATGCTGAAGAACAAAGAAATGAACTAAGATATAATGTTGAATTGTCTTATTGTAAACTTCTTGTAATAACCATAGAAATATTTTGGAATATTCTGAAATCTATAAAAATAAAAAGTGAAACATGCAACTGACTTATTTGAAAAAGTACAAAGTTCACCACTGAGAGATCTGTAGTATTAAAAATCATAGAACAGCTTGATTCTGCATTAATTGGATGAGACAGTTTTGTGTTTCATTGACGTTTTTATTATTATGGTTAAAAACATACCTTTTTTCATGGAATTTTCCAGTCCATTGTACTAATAAAGAATTATTGTAACCCATATAGGTACTGACAGGAATAATACGCATCTATTTGAGAAAGAAATGAGTGTTATAATATTTCAAGCTTTCACTGGTTGTGTTTTATTTTTCTGTTTCTTAGAGCTTTTTAAAGTGGTCTATTAAATGTATTTATCATTAATTAAATTAGATTTTAATAACAACCATAGATAGGTTTTATTATCTGATTAGTTAGGCGATACTCAATATTGGCCCTCAAATACTTCCTTGTAAATAAAAATCTAGGGAAAAAAGATAGATACCCCTACAAAAATATTTCTCAATCAATGGCTGTACTACAGTTTTATATTTTACCCAAGAGTTTTAGCATATATTTGCAAGGTTTTTAAAATACCTAGCTAGTTTTAATGTGTATATGATCTCAAAATAGTATCTGAGTTGCACAAATTTCTCCTTAAAATATGTATTCCACAAGATACAAACAATCAGGAAATATCAGTGAATTCCAACATATCTGAAAGAACTAACAGCTGCCAGTAGATTAACATGTTAGTGAAACTACTGAGAGATACAGCTTTGGCCCTGCTAACGTGAAGAATATGGCCCTTTTCCACATTAAAACCGAATTCCAGTTTGGGTTTCCTTTTTTCACTTTTCTGCATGGGGTTTTTAGCTTCCATCTCTGTTAAAGCATTTCATAGACTTGCTTTAATAGAAACAATATTAAAATCAAGTTGAAATTCTTTCCAAGCATTTAAGGGGGGGGAAAAAATCTGTACAATATCCATGAAAACAAGCTAATTTTTATCATGTGTCTTAGAACAGTAGTTCCTTTGATATAGTTTGCATCTGGTGTGTCCTGCCTTTTTCTAAAATAGTATTATAAATCATGGTACCCAACTGGTCCTGAGAAAATAAGAAATCCCGAATGCTCTTGGTGTTAGGTATGGTCCCACTGTTCCTGTCTAAGACTTGTCCACCAAGCCCTCCTGGCAGAGGGGATGCTCTGCTTGTAGAGCTCTTGGGAGGTCTAGTGACACTAGTGGATCAGCTTATATCTGCCCAAGTAACACAACGGGTATGTAATGCTCTGGCAGTAGCACTACACACGAACTGCTATCCTGTGTGAAGAACTTAAAAACACTAACCAGAAGTCATGTTATGAGTCAAATCCTTTCCCTGATCACTTAAGGGAATTGAGGGGAACCGCTGAGGTAGGGAAGAGGAGCAGAGACTTGTCCTTGTTTCAGCAATGCAGAATCAGGCTTTCTTCCCCTCTGCCAGTGGTAGAACTGAGGATTTAAAATTCCAATCCTTGCATGCTAGCTGGCTTCAAAAAAAGTAGAGCTATGAAGCAGATAAAGCAACATTTTACCGAAAGTTCATTCATCAAAAGCTGCATATTTTGAAAAGGGTAAAAGTACTACTAGACCCATCAGGGATAAGTAAAGGCTATATACTATAGATTATTTTAATCCCCTTGCTAGATATAAAAGGGATAATTACATATTTGTGGTTGAAGCCATGTGGTGGAAAAATCAATACAACTTTTTTGTATGACACTTCATTAGTGTGAAAAATTTTAAAAGCTGAAAAGAACTGCCTTGCAATTAAATGCCTCTGCTACTTCAGATTCAGTAATGGGTTTGTATTATTATCTAGTTTATTTGAAATAGTGGTTGCACTATAGCAGTAATTGGAAAACATTGATTATGCACTTGTATATAGAAAACCTGGCAAATCATTACAGGGCATAGCAACAGTTAGTTAGCCTTACTAATGAAGCACTAATTGCTGTAAGTAGGTTAACATGTTAGTGAAACTACAGGGAGATAGAGCTTTGAAATTTTTTATCTGTTCAGTGTTATTTATTTTTTTTAAATCTCATTTTAAGAAATCTCATTTTGCAAACACAAACCACAAGACTCTCTTGATGCTATATTTGGAATAATTTCAGAGATTTGTTTTTGGTGTTTTTTTTTTTTCATTTGGATATAATGTCTAGTACATTTAAATTATATTTATGCTACTCCTATCAACATGGTGACTTTAATGTATGTAAATGGCTAACTGGAGTGAAAGGCTGGTCGGCTCGATTGATTTCCTTATTCTAATGCAATTATGGCATCCATGCTATATGCTTCTTTAACAATCTTTTTTTTTTAATTAGACTGTTCTATGTTTGAAGAGGTAGTCACTAAACTGCTATAATATGACCATTTGGGATACAATTTTTTTCAAAAAAATCTTCACTTCATGAAAATTTGAGGGCCCCAAATCTCTCTAATAAAATGTATTAAAATTAGAAATAGTAATAACTAGATTATTTTATTATACTATAGCTATTGACTAAAGAAAACGTATTAGAGTTTCCTTAATTGATTTCACTAGCACATTTTGTAAACTTTTGAATCAGCAGTAACTTAAACTTCACTGCTGTATATTTATGATCACAGTATCCATAAGGAGGCTGGGTTTAAAAAAAAAAAAAAAGTCTATTTGTTGAGTATTGTCCTATGTAACACTAAAAAAGTTTTGAAGTTTGTCTGTGAAAAGTTGTTATTTCTTTTCAGAACACAGATTAGAACTCAGATTTAAATTAAATTTGTGTGTTTAGCCGGTAAGTTAATGCAAATTTGAATTTAAAACCACAAAACGTTTTGATAACAATTCCTGACATTGGAGGTGATGGCCTTTCTAAAAGCTTGCCCTAAAAACCTATCAATCCTGGAATGCTTAGCAATGAAGTATTTATATGCCTGAATGTAGATCTAGCTGAGCTGCCAATATGTTGCAGACACTCGTGTGCACTATAGGCACAGTACAGGATCTGTTTATATAGGTAAGTAACTTTGTAGGCAATTTGGGTGGCTGTGTCTGTGTTGAGACAGTTGGCTGCTTGGATGAGAGCAGCTGGTGAAGCTGATGCAACTTCCCAAGGGGTAAACCTGTCACAAGGGAAGAGGTTGCAAATCTTTGGCATGTTTTTGCATTCTTTACTTTGGAAGGGGAACTTCCTCAGTGCTAACAAATGCATTTGAACCGCAGAGAGCTGCCATGAGACTGCAGACAGAAGCAACTAATTTTGAGTAAGATTGGACTAAGCATGAAGGTGTGGCCTGATGGACGACAGGACGGATGAAATCCTGACCCACCCTGAAAGTCAGGAGGGCTCTTACTGGACCTCCTTACTGTACTGCTTTTCAGAAAATGGTTTCATGACAGCTCTCCTACATGTTATGGTGGTCTCTGACCACAAAGCAGGTAAGACAACAGCTGCCCCACCACCCTTCCCTTGGTCTGCCCCAGACACATCTTCGTGAAGGGGAATGCAGAGTTTCACTGCATGTGGCAGGTTGCAGAAGCCTCTGCATCATCTCGCCTGCCTGCCTGCTTCCCACCATATGGCGCAGCAGCTCCATTGCATTTTGATACTGCTTGGCTGCAAAAGTGCAGGGCCAGGATTTCCTTGTTTAAATAGGTGTTAAATTCTCTCTCAGATTCACAGGAATAAAGCATGACCCCCTAAGAAGTTGCATAATGACCTTGACTTATAGAACATCTTGGAACAATTCTTACATTGAAAAGTAAATGAATAACAACACATAAAGTTTACCAACCAAGTGTTAGAAAATGCCAGTTGTGATTCTTACCACATTCCATTTTTTTTTTTTAAATAAGTGTGTGTTTTTTCAAAAGATTTTAAAGGGGAGGAGGGATGTTTTAAAGGGAAAACTGCTTCCAGTTGAGAGCTAGCCTCAACTAGTTCTGCTTTGACTCAGCTTACTTAACAATATTATACCCCTCTGTTCATAATAATGAGCTGTTTTGTGCAAAGCAGCTCATTATTATGAATGTAAGGGCATGTTTGGACTAGTAAAGCAAATCATAAAAATTGCTGCCCATGTCACGTTTTTCCTTTGTCAATAAAAGATTTTCCTCGGGGTCAGAAACAATTATTGACCAGAGAAAAATCTCAAGTTCTATTTGAAAATTTTGCCCGATGATTCTGGAAGTAGAGAAGCGAAGTTATGAAACTAGAAGTATGTGTGGTGAACATTATCTGCAAGGTCTTTTATGTTAAGGAAATCATGACATCTGCCAATCTTTCAAATTCCAAAGGGTAAAGAATGAGGTCTGTTAGGCTGTCATCGAACATGACAGGCTTAATGTCAAGTTTATAACAGAAAAAGGGCAATCTTATTGTGGTTTATTCAGTTTTATGTTGCTTGTTCAGTAGAAAAGCTCATTTTTTATCTAATTTATAGCATTTGAAATACCAAACAGATTTTTTTACATATCTCCTGAGCTCACAGCTCCTCTTGACTACCCCTTAGTCGTTCCTTTAGGGAGCAGTCTTAAATCCTTCCAATTTAGCATCTATGTGAGACCAGACAATTGTTTTACTTGAGCATATCCTTCAGTTGTTATAGAGCTGTTTCTAACTCAAAACATTTTAGTTTAATTACTGCTTAGAATATTTGCTATATTTTTATCTAGGTTGCCTCTCACTTGAGCCCATTGGGCTGAAGAAAGAATTACTCCCCATGCTGTTCTGTAGCCCTTCTTGTTCAGATCTGTAATTGGCCCTGTGTTTTTGACTTTTTGCTAATAAGCACCTTACTTGCTCTCCCACTAGACTCAACCCACCACTTTTGTTTCATGAATTTTACAAAGGATTTTAATAGATGCTTTAGGCTATGCAAAATGTTATATGAAGGAAAGCATTAATGCTCTAGCCTTGACACAAAGGACGTGTGAATGGCTGCTTATCATTACCGTCAGGTATCAAAATTTTCATTAGGAGTTCTGGAGGACAAAAGGGGAAAAAGTGTAGCTATATGAAAGAATATTAACCTATACTGTGTAACCAACCACAATTGCTTAGCATTTTACATTAACTCTCCTCAGACACTGGCTCTCATTATTTTTACACATACATAATAACCGCTTATTATAGCGGTACAGTTCACACTGATATATTGTAGATAAGGTTGTGTCAGCACTTCCATTATAAACCCTATTTTCAGAGGTTTAAAAGGCAGCTGTAAAAATTTACTCCAGACAGAAGATTGGTTTTCTAGGTTTCTGCCTCAAGCATTTTTTTTTTAAACCAATTAAAAACAATTGGCTGTTTTTTAAGCTACAGAAGTAAACAAAACAAATTAAGAGGTTTAAAGCACTTTTTGCACTTCTGTAACTCACAAACCTTTATTAAAAAGGAGAAAAAGAAACTTAGAAAGCAATATGTTAATATTATACTTGCTGGTAGTGTTCTACAAAAGAAATATACACTGGGCATTGCAACAGAGAGTTATAAACCAGGATACCACAGCTTAAAATTATTAACTACTGAGTGCAGTAGATGCTTCTTAACAAAAGCTTTTTTTTTTTTTAAGCTCTAGAATATAAGATCAGAGCTTGCTGTCACCAAACACATGCCTAATTTTTCTGAAGTGCTCACTCCTCCAGGGACTGAAGAGCGTTGTTTTGCATTAGGCTTCTCATTGGGCTAGCTGGGAAACCAAGGTATGATTTTGCACTGACATACACAGCGGCAGCAGACCCAAGCACTGTGGTGCTGGGGATCTCTACTCAAAGCTTTCCAAGCCCCTGTGGCAGAATACCAGTCAGGTAGTGGTTTAAGAGGACTTCTGGAAGAAGGGTGAGAGCCCTCACCTTTCTGCTTGTCTCCAAACCTGGCACTGCCATCTTCACAGACATAGATGGAGGTTAATTCCCTTCCCTGCCTGGCATTATGTGGTAATCCATAGAGGCAGTCCCGCTGGTGAAGGCTCAATGGGGAGAGGCTTAGGCCATCAGTCTCCAGGTGGATTATGGTTTCAGTCAGCATGTGACACGGTGGCACTTTTCACCAACAGTGTCATGAGTACATGCAGCCCCTCACGCTGGAGAGAGGCCGAAAATTCCCTGAAAGTTCCTGAGCAGAGGAGTAATGTGTCTCAAGTTGGGTTTGAAGACTTATCATACATAAGGGATGTGCTATCTTCTCCCTCACATCTGGAAGGACAAGGTGTGGCTGCCATTTGCAGACCTCTTTCCTTGAGTTAGTTAATTCTGTGAATGATGTCCAGGTGCTGTGCATGGTGGATGGAAGAGCACTGCTGGATTTCACGCTGTAGCTATACCTGGCAGTGAGAGAAAAGTAACAGCACACCCATGGTTATGGAGGTTACTTGGGAGGTACCCAAATTAGTCAGCTTGATTTCCCAACATTTCAGCCCATCTGTTCAAACAGGGATTTACCCGCTACTGTGAATTGTGCCTTACTATCTACTGGGTAACATTATGCATTAATTTCTGCAAATGGATTTAGGTATGACATTTCTGACAGTTGTTCAGCTGAATTGGATTAATAATGCATTTTTATAACTCTCCTTCACTTAAAAGTATATTACAGTTTTGAGAGAGGCTCTAGATTTAAAACAAATATTTTAAATATATTTAAATAAAGTTGGCTCATCATGGTAGACATAGGCAAAAGAAAAAAAATCCCCATGCATGTTCTTGAAACCTTGTCATTAATTTGGAGGTAATTGCTATCTGTTCCCCCTGCCTGATTTCACGAGGGCATGCCACGTTCCAGAAATGTGGCTGGGAAGTGCCAGTGCTGTATCTTTTACCATAAGACCAAAGGGCCAAATCCTGAAGTTGTTCCTAGGTATTGGCTCAGTTTGCAATACGGCAAGATCCCCGTTGTAGAACCAAGGAAAGTGTCCGGAACTTGGGAATAATTATGAAGACACCTGGAACAATGTCAAGCTTTGGAAATTACAGTATTTCAATGATGTGCTTTGAGGTGGCAGTTCTTAAAAATTGGACAAACACGACAGAGCCCCATGTTTGCTTGCTTAACTATTTTTGTTATAACATAGTGGTAACAGCCCAGAAATCAGTCTGTTAATGAAAATAGCTTAGTAGGATATTGAACTTCTGACACTATCAGCTTCTGTTAGTTCCCCTCCTTGCAAATAGACTGCCATCAGGCTCCACATCGATAATCATCTTGGTAGCTACTGGGGTACCTGTGTACAGAGCAATACGAACCCAGATGATGGTTGTCATGGGGTGCATTTGCACTACCTGTTCTAACAGTGCAGCAGGTGCTTCGGGTTGTCTTGCACCAGGGTTGTTGCACAGACACACTTCTGGAGGTGCTGGTCTCTGGATGACTCAGCTTCTGGTTCCAGGCAGAAAACCATTGCTGCCTGCCTTTCTGAATAGCAAGGTTAGATGAGGTGTGGAGTATCCATAATCACATCTGTCTGCCTTGCAAGGCAATAACTACACAAGCATGAAATGTAATAAGAAGGAAAACACAGAAAAGAAATGTGAAAAGGTAGCAAAGTTCATGCATCATAATGTAGTTTCTATCTAAAGAAAAATTCAAATTTAGTTCTAAATTTGAGGCAGTCTTTTTTATGGAGGAGCTAATAGTATCTCTGTAAAGCTCATTAGGTATAAGCCATCTTATAGTTTAAATTTGCATTTTACAAAAAATTAAGCTATTTGTGTTTGCAACCTTATAGAGGAACTGAAAATTTAAAAATTGAGACAAAGGGTCAGACGGGTTTTGTCTGGACCAAAGAATTCTTGTGTTCCAGTTCTCTGATCTTTCATGAAAAAGCTGTTTGGTATGCGCTTATTCAGCAGCTAATAAAGATACGATATTTCGGATGAATTTTATGGGGTGAATACACCCAAGAGTACTGAAACTGCAAGAATTCAAAGAATGAGTGTGCCAGCAGGAAGCAGTGGAGAGACCATGCAGTTGAACACGCACGTAGGTGACTACTGAAAATGCAGTTAGGCAGAGCTAGCTGGCAAGTCTGTGACTGCTGTGTGTATGACATTGAGCAAAGTGATTTGGAGCTAACAGTGGGGCAGGAAAGAATGAGATCTGTGTCTCCAAGCTTCACAAGCCAGCCTCCCAGGCTTCTGTGAAGAGTGTGTTGCACCCCTACACATTTCCTCAAATACTGAAAATATTGCAGATTACCTGCCATGTGTTGCATTTTAATGCAACAGCCACACTTACTACGAGATGGGAAGAGCAGTGTTTATTATAGTCCAGGCACTTTCCCTTTTATGCTGAGTTGTAAGTTACTCCACAATATTTAGTGTGAAATGAGGGACTGCTACATTTTCTCCCCTACATGGAATGGTTTCCAACAGAATTTCATATAAAAAGTTAAAAATATTGTGGCCAGACTTATATGACAGGTTGCAATTATCTTGAAACTGAATTTAATAACTAATGTTGAAGAGTTGGATTTTTTTTTTCTGCAGAGAAATTTAAATTTTAAATATAGGCAAGGGAGGTATGAGTACAAATTTTTGCCACCTTTCCATGTGTGCTATCTTCCATCACAGTGATGGCTTATAGTAAAGTGTTCTTCACTTTGCTTCTCTGAAAGCTTACAAAGGCAATATTCAAAATAGGTATTCTCTTTAATCCAAGCAGAGAGGGCAAAACTATTCTCTGGCTCAGCCTAACTGGCTGAGGTCAACTACAGGCAGAATATAGATGATTTACCCCAATTAGCCATGGTTAGAATGTCCCCTGGGAGGTGTAACAGCAAGGGAATGAACCCAAGCAGTTCAGTTTCAAGTATGTCCCTCAAAGCGAAGACACAGCCAAAGAGTGTGGGTTTGTTTTCTGATTCTAAATAATGTATTTAAGTTATTTTCTTCTGCTTTGTCCTAGTTTATGTTCTAAAAATAGGAGAAATACGTGTCAAATAAGTTCTACACAGTGTTGGTATAATGTACACTACTTAACAATAATTGTAAACTATTCACAGAATTGCATGGTCTGTAACCTTTTGAGAGTAGAACTGAAGTGGGGTGATGAGTATGCTTAAAATATGTGGAGAAATACATATAACCCCCCAGCACCTTTGATTAAAGGTAGATAACAATAAAACACCTCCAAACACAGAGGCATAATTAAAAAAAAAATAATGCCATGAACTTTTAAAGAACAGAGAAAATTTATTTTCTCCACTTATAAATAGTAAAAAGTTCTGCAAAACACATTTGATGGTGTGTGTCTGCAAAAGGCAAAACAGGCTGAAAGAGAAATTGGAGACAAGAACTAAAGTTTCCCAGGTGGCTACAACATTTATTTATTTAATTTCAGCAGATGGAACCACCTTAAGAAAGGTCCAAGGAGCGAGATGGAAACCAAATACAGTCAAAGGAAGTTGGGGATGTGGGTGTCAGGTTGTCAGTAATCTGACAGCTATGGTAACTACCCTCTAATCCAGCGGCTCCAGCCACGCTCTCGGCTGACACTGCAAGGACTGACTGACAGCTGAAGAGCGGGCACTTTTTACAGGCAAAAGTGACATCCAGTCTATTAAGGCTGACAAGCACAAAGCAGAGATTTGCCCTGAATGGTTTGGTACTGAAGCCTAGTAAAGGGGTTATTTGAAAGGTCTTAGAGAAAGTGTCAGACTCAAGCTCAGATGATAACAATATTGTAATGATAGCACTGGACAATGAAGTGCTATGATTGCCCATACGGGCCAGGAAGATTGCGTGTGGATATTGAGCTCCAGAAGCCAGTTTACAGCAGCAGATTCTCAAAAGCAAACAGGCAACAGCTCTAAGACCACTCTGTCAGAATCCTAGAGATAATTTTTTCAGTGTGTAATAATCTACTCACGCCTTTGTTATTTTTGCTCTGGTGTCTAAGGCAAAAATTAGCAGTAGGAGGAAACACTGCAGACCCCCACAGAAGATACAAATGATGAAACAGTGTTATGTTCAATCTGTGGCTTGTAGGTTAAAACGAGATGTACAAACTAACATTCTTAGTATTGAAAATATACAGTAATAGTGGAAATAGCTGTATCTTAGTTCAGATGTTAAGTTTAAATTCAGAAGTAATGAAGAAATCTCGGTCTGGTACTGCTATATGAAGTCATACATAGATATGCTGGACAAAATGGAGCTAATAAATATGAAAAGATTTAGCATTGTGTACTTGCTAAGCAGCTGACTGATATTGAGAGGCTCCAGAAGGTATCACAAACATGAAATCTTTTGTTATCTCTGTATCTGTGGTTGAGTAGCATTAAAAGGAAACCTGTTTCTTTTTCAGCAAAGCTTTTAAAATTTTTTTCTGCTTTGTTTTTATCAGTTTTTATATTAGAATACAACATTTAAATAATTAAATGAGAATTTTTTTTTTTTTTTTATACAGAAGCTGAATTCTGCAGGCAGTCACCTCTCAATCCCTGTTCTCCCTGTTACTATTCTTCAGATTCCTCATCTAGCACCCACAGCCTATATTTTTGACTGGCTTTTCAAGGAGGAGCAATACCATTCAACAGTTAAGCTGTCCTGTACCATCTACTGATTCTTAGAAAAGATCATTGAAAATCTGTATAATTGTTTTCCCAGTATCAAAGTGATCCTGCAGGTAGTTTATTTTTTCTCCAGATACTTCCAGGAAGTTGTTCCTTCTTTCCATCAGATTACTCTGTGTAGCTCTAATCTATTAACTAAATCTAGTTTAATGGAGATAAGACTCAGTTTTATGTCTCTTCTGCTTATGACTGCATTTTCCAGGGAATACAAGTTTACAAATATTAACCAGAGCAGGTTTAAAAGCATCTCAGATTCTAATTGCCAAGAAATGAGAATGGCCAAATCATGGTCACTGCCTGGAGAATGAAGAGTTTACAGGAAAAAAGCTTCTAAAACCTGCATGTGGTTTGATTGCCAGTGAGTGAACAGTAAAGGCTGGAGTAATTTCCATCTATTTCTACTGGTTTTCAAATTATTGCCTCAAACCATGTGCTAAGATTAAGTATTTCAACAATGATGTAACATCTTCCATTATTCGAATATCAAAGAACTAACATAGCACATGTCTAGTTGGTAAAAATTTGCACTGTTCTACGAACCAGTAGTTGGGACTCGAAAAATCATAGAACAACCACACGCACAAAAAGTCCTATCAGATAGGGACAGACCACCAAAAGTGATAAGATTTTGGCACTGAAGATCAGTAAAGATACCTCAACGATGACTCAAAGTTTACAATATGGTGGATGCAAACAGTACGCATGAATTTGCATCTGGCCATGTGCTTATCCAGCTTGGGATTCTCCGAAATTGATGTGATGATACACCATGCCATGATGTGCAGATGGCTAGAAAAAAAGCAGCAATATTGGAACCTAGGGTGACTGCTAGAAACTAGAGTATCCTTGCTCTACAGCTGCTATTCTATGGTGGACTTACATTAACATTTGTTTCTCAGTGAATAGGATTTTGGGGTTTTTTGATATGCATATGATTTTAACAAGCATATAATGTTAGATTGGGAAGGGCTGCTTGAAAGCTTGCTCAGAGAAACAGGAGTCTAACCTCTGAGTCTAACTCTTTCTCTTTTTATATATTCTCACTTTTTTCTTCTTTTCCCACTACTGACCTACTGTATGACACTTAGTGACTTTGTAGCACACTGCATCAGGGTCTCAGCTAAATTTTGAAACAATTAAGATACGATAGGATGCAGCAGCAAAGCCCCTACCACCAGTGGAAGCATTTTTGTTTGAAGATGGAGGAATAATTTCAGTCTCTGTTCCAGGCATGTAGAAGTAACTGATGGTGCCAGTAACTGATGGCAGGAGTGGCTACAGCTTTTGGCTGAGAAACCAAGGCAGAGCAAATGTGAGCTTGGTCCGTCAGGCCCACCCTGATGTGCTGTGGATCACACACACAGATCTATTATATATAGGCTGTCCTAATGACATACACGGACCCTGGTTGGGCTTTGGACTTCATCGTGAACTGACAACATTGTGACTTCTTCGCTGAAGTCCTTTACGCTGCTGTGAAATTTCCCAGTAAGTTCTGTTCTGAGCTGTACAAATAATTGCTTTCATTCCTCCATATGTTCTGTATTTCTTGAATGTTTAGGTGTGACATAGGTTCCAATTGTTTGAGCTGGTAAGACCAATGAGTAGAATTGAGTCTCTGAGTGAATGTATTCTGTGTAAATGTTGAAACCTGCTGTTTTCTAAGACAGCCCTACTAGTCAAGAGGAAATAAGTGAAAATTATATGAATACATTAAGTATAGTTACCCATTCTATAAAATATACAGCATATTTCCACATATTTTTTCAACTCTACATGCATGTTATGTTTTGTGGTTTAGTGGTTGTTTTGAGATGTGGTGTTTTTTCTTTTCTGGTTTGTTTGGATTTGGGTGGGGTTGGGTGTGGGTGGGGGTTTTTTTTGGTTTTTTTTTTTTTTTCTTTGTAAGCTAGGATTTGCCTTTATTTCCTTGCTGAAATTCATTTTTTTTCAATTCCATCTCTTGAGAGAAAAATCAAGTGTACTTCTGGGAAAATATTTCTTTGATTTGTTTGGTGCTTCATTTGAACAAAAATTTAATGCTATTTTTTCAGTACACTAGGTTTTACTAAGGGCAACAAAACACACTAGCAGATTTTATATTTCTGGAAGCAGGTCGTGAATATATCACTTTTGTCAAAAGTTCAGTAGAAAGAATTACTTGAAACTTAGTGCCGATGCATTTATGTATTTGCTGTTCTAAACTAAATACCTGCTTGCTTACTGTATGGTAGCCATCTGTTATTTACAAAATGACACATCCAATTTAAAACCACTATGAAACAAAATGTTTCATCAGAATTTTAGGAAAACTTGCTAACCATGAATCTGAAAACCTAACTACTTTGTTATTACAGCACAGTTTGCCTAACAAGTGGTGTGGTCCATGCAGAGGACATATAAGTGCAAGTCAGCATTACCTTGGTCAGGTTATTATTTTTGTTCTTTGCCCCAGTATTCTAGTCTGTGGAATATTTTCCCATTTATAGGAAAGATATTGACAGGAGAAAAGATTCAACTTTGTTACTTACATCTCAGACTTCCACTAAGTTTTTATTACCTGTATTTGCCAAAGGTATTAGAAAATACTGTAGATTTTTGGGTATTAATGTGAAACTTAATTTTATGGTGGAATATATGACATGATGGGATTTGATAGGGCAGGAAGACTGATTTAGTTGTGTGTTGCTAGGACAGAACTACAAGATATGAGCACAGACCACGGAAATACAAACTTTAGTGATTAAAATCTTCATGAATTATACAGAGTCTGGCTCCTCCTGGGTCATCAAACTCAGTCCCTTTGTACATTAAATTTTGCTAGATTTTTTTATTCGTGTATTGTATTTGGTTTATATTAGTAATATTATCGCCATAAGTTCCTAAGTTACAGAATTACTCTGTATAAATGTACAAAGGAAAAGAAAACCCCTGCCCTGAGGGGCTCAGCTTAAACAGATGAGACAGATGGAGATGTGAAATGATTCACTGAAGTTCACTGCAGAAACAGGAGGTCAGTCATAGATGAAGGTCTTCAAACTCCAGGCAGACTCAGGGAATTAGGCTGCCCCAGCTCCTCTGGGCTCCTATTTGGAGTGATGCTCTCCTTCATGCATTGTCCTGTTTATGTTCTTTTGCTTCTTCAAATAGAAAGTGCAATATTCTGTGGATATAAAGTTTTAAATATGTTTACATTGGGAAAATATAAATGCCTGATGTTAAAATACAGAAGCTGGTTGCAGTATATCCTGGGTGTGTTTCAGAAGATGGAGCTCCAATGATGTTGTAAGCTATTTGAATCATGCATAGAGCCAAGAGAAATGTAAATCTTTATTAGCATCTTTGTTTTACTATAATTTAGTCTTTACCGTTAACAGTTGATTTTTAAATATGGTAAGTGAATCCATTTTCCATACAGTAGTTATGGAAAGCCTTACAAATTTAAAAGAAAAAAAATAAATAGAGAGAATGACCTCTGAAGACCTGAAAAGAGAAAAGCTGGATAATAAATGTTCAATCAGTCTGGGGTATTTTGTAAATCAGACCACTTTTATTTGGATATACTATTGTTTAACAGCCAGTTTAAATTGGGACCAGCATCCTGATTCTGGACAACATGGCTTTTATTGGAAGTCCCTGCCACTTTTAAACATCTTTAATACATTTTAAAAATAGAACTGTAAAAACCAGTAACCAGACTTCAAAGTAAAGACATGTTGTGCCAGAATTACGAAGCTGGTGCTGATTTTCACTGGTTGTAAAGCCTTGGGAGCGCCCTGCGGTCCATCCCGTGGTGACAAACACCAGAGACACAGGCAGCCAGCATGGGAGCACCCACAGAGAGAGGGCACCCTCAGCACCGGGGTGGTGTGGGACCTCGGTCCTCCAACCTCAACCGTCCACTCGTGCCTCGGGGCCCCAGCAGCATGGCCTGGCCTTCAGGAGGGGATCAGGGTCTTGGGGCATAAAAAAGCACCATGTTAATTGAAAATTAGAATGGTAAGGGTCTTTCAGTTGGTTTTTTTTTTTTTTTAATATCTCTGCTTAATGTGTGATGCTTTCCATGCGCTAAGGTGAAGGGAGAGGATCTCCTGAGTTAACAAACTGGCAGTGTTCAACTGGAACTCCACCAACTTGAGTTGAAGGCTGCCCTGGAGTTGGTGTCATTTAGACTTGCACTGGTAGAGGATTGCACACAGATGTTTCCCAAGCAAGCACTGGCAGAGTCACTATGGCACTTCAGCTGCATACCTTCTCCACTTGACTCACAGGCAGGTTCTCTGAAGTACCATAATTTTTCAGTGGCTTTGCTTATGTGTTACCATTGCTACACCTCTCTCTCAGGAAAAGAACCACAGCAGAGTGTGTCCATATGTGGGGACCTTTCTTGTTAGTTTTCTGCAGTGTGTGTTTCAGAACTACTAGTGGTATTGTGTAGGGAGGTATTGTTGTAACACAGCTTTGAGAAATCATATTTGAGATGAGTAGGCCTCGACAACTGGTTTACTGCCACCTTCAAATAGGCAAAGATGTGAAATGGATCTCTCCAGTGACATATCTGCAGAGAATGTTCACCTGGGAATAGGCTAATTGCACACTTGATGCCACTACAAACCCACCTATGCATAACTAAAATGAGCGCATATATGACAACTGCACTGAATTTTAAAAGAAATTTTAAAATACAGTGATTATAGAGCTTCAGGGTCTGACATATATCTGCTCAACACTGAATATCTTATTTATTAAAGATAGGGTTTGTATGAAAATTTTGGAAAATTAGGACCCAAAGATGTGCTTTGTTAAATGTTTAGTGGAAGAGCTTCTGGCAGAATACAAATTCACAACCACGTTAGGATTATCTCTGGCTGTAGTTTTGGCATGGGCTCTTTCTGATTTTACTGTTAAAGAGAATATTAGAATCTTATTTTTAAATCTATGTGTGTTTGGCATCCTTTGCAGAAAAAAATTCCTGTGGGTAAGTGGTTCCTGACATAACTAAGCAATTTGATATTTACATGTGACCATCATTATGGTTTCAGATCCTCTTACAAAATTTAAATAAGGTGCCTGAATAGCCTACAGAGGGCTCTTGCAGGTCTTTTTTTTTTCTTTAGTTGCCTTGTCTGAAGGAAGTCAGGAATGGTTACAGTTGAATTTCTTCTTATTTTTTATTTCCCATCAGTGCTGTATTTGTCTAAAATTTCTCCATCTTAACAGTTTTAGAGTTTAGTTAACTCTAATGCTGCTACTGTAATTTTGAAGAGCAGATTACAAGCAGTGCCCAAGAGAGCTGGTCTCCTCCAGATACACTGTGTAATGTTCTCTGTGAGGAAAGAGGACCCAGCTTTCCCTGTATGAGAGGGGATTCATTCCTGATGGTGCTGACCACACACACAGCCTCTGTCTCTTGCAGGCTCCCTAGCTTGCAGGCTCTTAGGGCTGAGTACTGCTGCCACACACAGTGTATCTAAATCTTAGTAGGGGTTAAGCAATCTTGGAAGAGATTTCTGTCTGCACGCTTGGCAAGGGAACTCTTTTGGGGAGGAGGGTGAACCTCACCCCAGGTCCTCTGCTGGTTTTCTTCACTCCCACCTTAAATTACTGCAGTGTTCCCTATTTGGGACTACAAAGTGCTGTTGAACCTCCAGTTGATACAAGCAATCGCTGTCTGCTTGCTAAGCAGCTTTTCATACCTGGATCGTCATGACACCCATGATGCCCTCAGAACATCCAGCGGGGAAGAAAGCACCCATCGCTATGCATGCACATGCAAGAGCAGGGGGCACGTTGTGCGGGGCTCTGTGCACGCCTGCGGCTGTGTGCTGGGGAGGAAACTTCCCACGGCAGAAGTCTCTCGCTGCAGCCCTTGCTGCTGCTGACCGCGCCAGCGTGGGCAGCTGTGGGATTGGGTGGGCAAACCCTACCTGAGTGGTGAGGTGAGGCAATTAGTCTGCTTTGTGCGGGTTTTGCTGCCAGCCTGGACATAAAGAGCTTGTTTAGTTAGGACATGTATAAAGAATAATAAAAATAGCGAAAGGGCAGAAAGGGGATTGTATTTGATCGTTTTGAGTTTCTCTGGTTTCTAGTAACAAATGCTGGGGTTTTTTCTTCCCAAGTTCCTCACAACCCCACTTTACCTAGCTGTTGCATTTCTTGCAGGTGTCGCAGCGTAAGCACAGAATCAGAAATGTAGTGAGGACCTCAAGAGAGTGCCTAATCTGACCTTTTGCATGGAGGCTAAATCAAGATGCTTGATTGCCTGGCTTGCCCTTCACAGGGATATTAGTGTATAGAAACTAGTTCCTGGGCTGCCTTACACACCTGTGGAGATGTACATTAAAACTCTCTGTCTGTTATAAGCAAAGTGTAAAGGGCAGCAGGCTGAACAAGGCACCGTGGGAAGGTCTCTGGAGTTGGTGTTTTTCATCGGCATCTATTAATAAGTTGGGGCTAAAACCTCTAGTTTGAGGAAAAGGCCAGCAGAGAATTTTACAGTTGTAGACAAATATCTAAAAGGATTCGGCTCATTAAGCATTAGCAACAAATTGCACAGGAATGCCTGAATATATTTTAAAAACAAATAAAGTGTAAGTTAAATACACAGAAGGCTTTTCTTTCACTCAAAGGATAAGTAAGAATTTTCTCATTTCTTGCTAAAGGTCTGCAAGCAGGTGTTTTAATAGAGTACAGGAAAGGTGTACAAATAGATATAGATATATATAACCATTACTTAGGCAACCATTTCATCTCTGGAAATATTCACTGGCTTACAAAATAGAGGAGATAAATTAATGCTTTCCTTGGACCTATGGGTGATCTAAACTTTTTTTCCTCAGTGCTCCCGTGACTCTCTTACCTGTATTTCTGTTTTGTGAAGAAAGCAATTAAGAAACAAGTGATAGCCTTGAGATTATTCCAGTCAGTAAGTGTTCAGACTTGAAGTGGAACTGGGAATGATGGGTCTTGGTCTACTCATTTTATTGCCTCTGCCTTTTCTTCCTTATGACACTCTGTATTGTAAACATGTGACTCCTGTATGGCAGGAATCTTACTCATCTCCATTAAACTGAGGGGCGTGTTAAAATTCTGCTCCGATCAATGTCAGAGAAAATACCTGTTTGAGGAAGAAATAGAATATCTGTATCTGTCTACGAATTGCAATGATGCTATTAGTATCTTGAAGTAACTTATTCTCTTACATCTAGTATCTGATATCAGGATGCTTCTTGCTTAATAGCCTTGGAGATGGCCATTCTGAAGTTCTAGAATGGTTCAACATCACACAAAATTATAAGCCAATATGTTTGTGTAAGATATAAATGCTTGAACACTTTTACAGCTATTTGTTTGAAAAGTTTTGGGGAAAAAAGCAAATAATGCTTAGCATTGCCATTCACAGTGCTACAAATATTTATTATTCACTGAGATTAAATTACAGTATAATGAAATGAAGGTATGCATATATATAGTCGTTCCTTTATGGACTCCTGACAGCAATTAAAAATGTTCAAACTTAGCTAATCATGAAAAAAAAAGCACTTCCCCCCTCCATGCTGTAGTTAATGGAGTTCTGTGAATGTATTGTAATGTTTGCTTTATAAAGAAGGCATATTCTACATTTATTTTACTTTATTCAGCTTATTTTTTCTGTTATTCTCAGAATAAGAAGGCACTAAAATTTGCATCAGTAAGCACTACTTATATATACTTTGGATTTAATAATATATGAAGATAATCCTTCTGGGTCAGGTATGAAGTTTCTTAGATAGCACATGTACTTGGGAATGATCCTGGCTCCAGTTTTTAGATACCAGCGTTCCCCTGTGAAAAGTCAATGAACATTCTGAACATGCAAATAGGTTTGGCTGCTGTTGCCTAAATATGGTTAAAAATCAACAATGATGGTGGACTGTTCAGAACATCAGCCTCCTGTGCAAGGGTCCTACACAAAGGCCTTTGTGAAAATGCTTCTGCAAACTGTGAAGCACGAGAAAGGCAGAGTGAGCTGTCTCTGATAGCAGGGTCCAGCCCAGTCTGTGCAGATACAGGTGGCTCCATGCTGCTTTTGTTAAGTTGCCCTTGATACTGTTCGAGTTTGTATTCAAGCACTGTGTACAGCAGTTATGAACTCAGCAGTTGTGAAGCACTTTTTAAAATTGTCACAAGAAAAATTAATCAAGAAAAAGCAATATTAACAATAGCTTTGTTATTCCTTCATTGTGGTATTTATCCCAGCAGTTAAGCTCCCATTTTACTATCTGATCTACCACTGCAAAGAGGTAGTCTTTATCTAGGACAATTTGCAGTCCAAACCAAGAAGTGTTGATAAAATAAAGGCTTATTTTTATGTCCTTTGTTCTCTTATTTCCCCCTTTTTCTGCTTATATTAGAAACTTGTTAGGGTTGATGGACATGCCTTTCTAGTTGGGCAAAGCATGACACAACTGATTAACAAAAATACTTAAAACTGGGATCATATACAGAGTAATGACAGGATATAGTCTTTATTAGGATTTACCCTATGGGGGAAAAAATGAGGAAAAATAAAAGGTTAATAAAGGGTTAAAAACGGGAAGATTTATTAATAGAGTATTCTAACCCATAAAGTGGCACCTTTCTAGTTTCAGCTTTGGTCTGCATTTTCTGTGATTTTAGAGGAGGGAAGAATACTGTACACTAACTGTTGTTATTGATGTGAAAGAACTCAGATTTTTTCACTTGTTTTGGAACCTGCTTGGTGAATTTCCTTGAAATCAGTGAGGTTTGTGCAGGTCACTAATCTCAGATAATTAGTTCTGGAGTTAAGCCAGCTAAAGGGAAGCTCATCTTTCTCTTAAAGTAAGCTAACAGCATGACAAGAAAGGGAGAGGTCTGGTGATCTGCACTTTAATGCTTGTTTCTGAGAACTGAATTTTGGATGTGTTACATGAGGAAAGAATCCAAGTCAGAATTTGGCACGCAAAGAAAGAGCATAATGGGTCTTGCCACTACAATGGACTACTGACACTGTCCATAAATTTGGGACTGGGAGGAATAAATGGCTAAGAGAGAACTAGGGTACAAGTTTGAGAAAAATGTGGGAAGTCTTCTTTCATTTCAGTTTAACTCCATTCAAAATTTAGATACTTAACTGTATTATAAGCACAATCTAGAAACAATTTTTTTAAAAAATCAGTGCTTTATTTCCCAAGATCTTGGGCTGCAGAAAAAGAGCAGTTCTGCCTGTCTTCAGTACTGTCCTTTGTTTCAGAACAGGATGTACTTTTAATGTGGTGGCAAAATGGGTGTTGCTGATAAAAGAGCATCATCTATTCAGTGCGGAGAGGTAAAGGAGGCAGTGGCAGAGCAGGTGTCAAAGGGTAAAAATTTCTGAACTCTTAGATGCAAAACAAAAGGAGATTTGCCTGAGTGAGGTCTTCAAGACTGGGCCTATTGGGAAATGCATACTGACAAATGCTCTCACACTTGGTTGTAGAGCAAGACTAATGCTTGTACTACAGCTTTAATTTGACCTATGGTCAGGGTATACCAAGGTTCTTTTTTTTTTTCCCCAAAAAGCCTGTTTGATTTTGAGCATTTGAGGCTGGTTTGACTCTGTTTTCAGAATTACTGTATCCCCTTAACTGTCATTGATTTTGGATTAATTTGTACGCATTAAGGATCTAAGAACTCTCAGGAGTCTCTGGGTAGATTGCTAGAAAGTGGATTTCCAGAACAAGAGGGATTTTTCTGAAAACATTCACCAGGGTGTTGAACAACTGCTGAGAGAATAATACCTGTGGGGTATTTTTTCAGTAGAAGCTCCACAGAACACCAGTTTGCAATGAAATTGTCATCAAATACTTGTACAGATGTCAATTAAAAAGTCTAGAACATGCATCAGATACGGTGCATCAAGAAAATGTACATAGAGCTTTCTGTTTCTGAACTAGGGAAGTCTGTTAGTGACAAACTTTAGTGATAGATCTATGTGATTGGTCTATCTCAATTTTTTTTATCTACTTTTTGTATGATAGATGCATTTCAACTGATGGAGGCTTTAAGTTTTTGTTAACATCAGTGATGACATAGCATATACTGTAACAATCATATTTTTTCTGTCATGGATCATTTAATTATGTTAATTAATATCTTGATAGAAAATGTTGTGTGGCAGAGCCTCTGTCACCCAGGGACCCTCATGGGATTCTGTTATTTCCCATGAAAACCTAAAAAAGAAGCTACAGGGGACAATGAATTCTGGTAGAAAATAACAACTGACTGCTCACTGCAGTAAGCAGATGCAGCAGCATTTAATGTATCTTTGCTGTAGACTTTAGAGCCTCTTTTCCATGGAAGTGCCATGTGCTGGGCTTTCTTTAAGTCACTATTATTGCAGAAGAGGGGTTCATAACTGTATACTGGATCAGACAATTGTGGTTTTCTTGCTTCCAGACTTTCTGCTTTTTGGTAACAATCATTTCTCGGGAGCCTGATGGTGACCCTGGGATAATCACCGTTATAGTTAATTACTTCAGGGAGCAAACATGGGATTAGATCATTTGTGATTAGTGGGTCTGGAAATGAGAGGAGGCTGATAGCTTTGTACATGTACTTCGTACGTGCGAACACACACATGTGCAAGTGGACCGTTTGCTCTTTTACTCCTCTCTCACCTACTGAAATATTTGACCCTGCTGTAGTAAAAAGGGTGACGCTGACATCAGGGTGATGGGTGCTTTGCCTGCTGTTGTGAATATGTAGTCAGTTATAGGTACAAGTAGCTGTACTTGTAAAGTTGTAGCGGCAAATTGTTGTGATGACTATTTCAAAAGATGGAATCAGACTCATTAAAAATCTAGGTCTGCATCTCAAATCACCATATGGATATCACTATAGCCTATTCAGTAGCTTACAACATCTATTTGACCCTACTTGAGATTTATTGTATGAGAGCTTCTTTTAATTGTTTGTAAGTACTAATGGATCTGAATTTTACAAACTTTGGCTCACGTGTGGGTGCATACGGTATGCATTTCCAGTGTGTCTGCCAATGCAGAGCCATATGCTATTCTTGACATTCTTGATTATAGTGTGGTTAATGTATCAGCGGTACTTCTGCTGCATTAATAAACAGCATTTATTTCTGAATGATCTGTACCAGTTTGGGTCTGAATACACAAATATGCAAGTTTAAAATTCAATTTCTACCACTCTCTTTCCAAGTAAAATATTTAATAGAAAGTCAACAATTAGGCACAGCAGTAGGCGTATTTAGTTTCATATATGGGACAGTTTGATGTCATTAAAAGAGTTACAAATGCTCTTTGCATATAATTAGCCTTGTGCTCGGGCCCTAATATTTCAGACTTGGATGCATGTTCAATCAATGGAAATATTCATATGTGAAAAGTTAAGTAAATGCATAAATGTCTTTGCAGGATTGGGAAGTAATTAAGTGGAATGTTAAAAACCACCATTGTGATCTTATCTGATCTAAAAGGGTGCAGTATTAATGCTTACCATTTTAGTTGGTTGTACAAGTACCACTTTCATAAACACTTCTATATATGAAAACACAAATATTTTAAAGGAAAATACTCAGAGGCTGGTTGAATAGATTTTGCATTTTTGCTTTCAGCATTACAATGTGCCGTTACCACATTAATTTCCATCTAAGTGAACAGTAGCAATATGCTGCTATTTCAGTGTGTATAAGCTTGGTGGCAGATTTTTTTCATCGATGGCCAGGAACCATTTTCTTGTTACTACACTGAATTAAAAAGGTATTAAAAAAGAAGCAGCTCTGCTTGCTGTAGAGAGATAGTTTGTGATGTTACCAGTGTTAAAATACTGATATTTATTCTGAAGAGCGGAGAATTAACTGCTCTGCAAAGGAGGTCTGGGGAAGGTGGCCAAAGTTACCCTGTTAAGAGCAGTGATGTAGTCAGGACAGTTGTGCTACTCTACTGATTGGGTGTGCAACATTTTTTATCCCCTTTGTCAGCTGTTCATATGTGATTTTTTTTTTTTCCACCTGTTTAAAATTTATGAAAAACATTTATTCCCATTTTGAATAGTGTATGATCTTTGGTTAAATAGTGCTATATAAATACAATCTTGTTATCTGGTATATAAGAAGGTAATAAGATTTCCTTTAAATACTTATTAGCTGGCTTCTTAAGTGGCTACTTTGAGGATGAAGCCACTTGTGTCTGGTAAGTGTAAAAGATCAGCCATTGAAAAAGCCTGTTCCTGAAAAAGGATAGCTTTTGAGTTTTAGCAGTCACCAAGCAATTGATTTATGTCTTCTGTTTTGCTTTGTTTTTACAAAAATATGTGGTGCTGTGTTATGTTAATTCTGATTCAAAGGGCTCTAGCTGAATTCGTGGCCCGGTAATTGAAATACCTATGCATTAACAGTATGAGCACAGTTGTCTTTCTGCTATTAACTGGGCATGTTAGAAATATAATCTTGGATTTATACAGTTAAAACAGAATGAAATTCTTATGTGTTCTGTATTCAAAATACAGCCAGCTAATATCACAGATATTACCATCTAATATATACAACTCTGTCGCTGCATGACACAGTTACGCTTGTTGAAATGAATCATGCCTTTTTAGTTTAAAAAATGCTTCATTTGTATCTGCATACCTGCTAGTGATGACATCGTTATGTTTAAACATTTCTGCAAATCCTGTAATAAGCAGTAGTTGATAAAACAAAACGTTCAAGATACATTTAAGACGTCCTGTGCTGTATCCTCCTGAAAAAAAAAAAAATTATTCCAGACAGAGCAGTGTAACTCTTCTGAGGAAGTTTTCCCCTGTATCTGAGAAGTAAACCCTTCTCTCCATTTCCCGTTCTAGCAGCAATATTCCATGAGAGCTGGTGGTGAGCCCAGGCTTATTAGATGCTGAGCAGAACTAGGATTTTTCTGAGAGATTGCCTGTTAGACAAACAGAACATTTTCCCTGAGAGATGCCAGAGTTATGGAGGTGGTTACAATTCATGCTCTTACTCAACATTAAATTTTTCTTCAGTATCAGCATAGTTCATTTCAATAATGTATCTAATTAAAAAACCTAATTTTTTATTATTTCTGACTTATTTCAGGTAATCACATTTATGTCAACTAAATTTCAAATAAAAATTGAAAAACTAAATTTCAGAGGATCAGTATCTGAGAAAAGATTTTAAAATTCTAAAAGTTTTTCAGAAGTGTCAGTATGACTGAAATAGCTAGAATGAAATTTTTTAGCCAACATGAATTTATTTAATTTTCAAAATCTGGAAAAGATAAGTAACATGCAAAAGAGCCACTCTCCATCTGTCACTCATACTCAGTAGCTGTATTTAACATTACTGTAAATACTGATTTGAGAATGCTTAACATATTAAAAAAGTTAGAACCAAAGAACAAATCGTCCGGGGGGCTGAGAACCTACATTTAGTATTTTGGTATCTTTAAGTCCTATTTGCACAAATGGGAATATATCCTGAATTGATCAGGGTTTGTGTTGTTGACAAAACTTCTTTTTCCATCAGAAAATGACAGGTCATCAAAACAGATTTTTTTAATAGCAATTTTCCACTTTGATTAAATGTCATCAAAAAGATTTTGCATCTGTCAGATGGGATTTCTCTTTAGAGCAAGAGGAATTAACAACATTATGAGTAAGATGCCCATTTAGGGGGTTAGAAAGGTATCAATTCGTATCTTGCTTGACTTGGCTCTGCTTTGCGTTTTGTTTTAATGTTGAATGGAGATTAGTTTCAAAACCTCTACATTTTTCACAAAACATGATTTTTTTCCAGCCCTCTAGGTTTGAGGGCTCTGAGTAAGTGCAAAAGGTATTCTCAAGCTTATAAGACAGGAGTGAATGTGTTTATTGATGCCCTTGAGAATAACATTGTGTAGCAAGGATCAGTAAAGTGAATAATCAAAAAGTAGAAACATTTGAATGCATATACTAAATTCTGTGTATATATCCTAAGGCTGGGTTATGGGTTTGACTGTAACTATTGTAAGCTAACTAATTATAAATGAAATTTAAACTTGATTGAATCTCAGCATGAAGATACCAACATTCAGATTGTTTCATTAGATGGCCTGAATTCTCTGATAAAATTTACCAGCATGCACAGAGGATTTATCCTGGATGATGTTCATGTCATTAACAGGAACTACCACCAGCAACATACATATAATGTCAGCCCATGAAAAAAAGAAAAGACCATTTTAAACACTGCCATTATTTAAAAAAAAAAAAAGCAAATGCTCTATCATGTTAAAATATATATATTTTTTTTTTTTTACTTATCACCTTACAAGTGGTATAACAGCCAGAAGGAAACACAATGGAAGTTTTTGTTGAGCAGAGTATGCTTGCTTCAAGAAGCTAGTGTGCCAATAGAGGCACACATCAAGTGAAGCTTACATACTGGGTGAATTATGTGTCCCATCACACCAATGACTGCAGAGCCATAAAACCACCCTAAGTGTTCTAGTTACAATCAATTACATCATGCTTTAATCACATTTTAATGATGTATTAACCAAGATTTCAACAGCAATTAGTTTAATGGGTGTTTGCTTTTTTTAAACTATTTTAACTGTGGCTATAGCCAGTAAGATTAAAAAAAAAAAAAAAAGCGCATTGATTGTGACCTCTTTCTTCTCCAGCAATTTTGTGTGATGGGACTGAAGAGAGATTTTTCAGTTATTAAGTGTTCATGACTCTTAAGTAATAACGTGTTTGAATTTGCTGTGTGATTATATACTGTGAGATTTTTCTCGTCTAGAAAGATTCTGCAAAATCTAACATACTACACTGGAAATAACACATCTCCCGTCCTTTAGGGCAGAAAGTATTATATTGCCTATTGATATCTAGACAAAGATAAGAGAGAAACACAAATTAAAATTATTTATCATGTTAATTGTTAATAGAAAGGTTTAGAAAACTTCTGCAGCTGCCCGTAATTTTCCCATTAATACACATTTTTTCCGTATAGAAAACTGACAAACGTCTCTGGGAATCCAGCTCCCTTTAAAGCACTCCTAAGAATATTAACAGATAAAGAAAAGAGATTTCATAGCAAAACCCACATAAAAACCCATATTAGGAATGATACCAAACTTAAAGAATGTTGTAAAATGAGCATGGAAAAATGTACAAAATGAATTCATGCCCATTTACATGCTTTCAGTCAGGCTACCAGATAACAAAGCCTCTGTCTTTGTGTTAACACTGCAGATTAGGTCAAGTTTTTACCCCTCTGAGCTCTTTTCCTGTAAATGACGGGTTTTGATGTGAAACAAGCAACATGTCAAAGCAAGTTGAAAGATGTAGGCATTTTATGCCATGTCACAATGACAGGCCGGTGAATATTTGGGCCATTAGGGGCTTATTAGTGAATAAATGACCAGATGGTTCAGTGATGCACAGAGATGGACAGAACTGGATGCTACTAATCAGCACTGTCTGTACTTGATGTCAAATCACATGACACAGTAACCCATGGATACCGAATAAAAGTTACCATTAGCAAGTCAATTTGATATCTGTGTGGTGTAAACAGACTTATAACTGCACTTCAGAGCTGCCTGTTGTTAAGAAGAAATAATGGTAGAGTATTTAAATAAACACACTCTACTCTTATCAAGTTATGATAAATATAAATAGAATTTCAATTCCCAAGACTTCCTTTTTAGTCTGAAGAGACTGTGGAAGGACATTTACATATTAGACTATCTCCACAGACAAAAAGGCTGGGCGGGAAATGCTGTAAAAGAGAAGCAGGAGACACTTTCTTCAAACACCATGGTTAGCAACATCAAGTGATGCTTTGTTTGTGCATTTGTCACAAGAATGCAAACTTTGAGAATAGGACCTGTTTTCTAAGGGGAGGCTGTTTGCATTTCAGTGTATTCATGCTTTGATTTTTTTTTTTCTGTTGATATATGTTTCCTTGCCACTACCTTAAATTTTCCCCCTGGGTTTTTTAAAATTTATTTTGTCAAACCCTTGTTAGCAAGTCATTTCCAAAGCATTGCATCAGGGTTAGAAGGTTTGGGTGTTCGGTAAGGACCAGATCCTGATCCAGGAGCTGATCCTGAGCCACTATTGCAGAATAGGCAGAGCAGAGGGTGTGAGCCAAGGCTGTGGAGAGGAGAGGCTTCACTGCTGCACTATATCTCTGTGAGCTTAACTAAAAGGAAGTTTTGCCTCAAATTTGGTGAAAGTACATTTGCGGGCTGTAGAGGTTTGGGGTATATCCTCATCTCCAAGCCCATAGCAAACACACCAGTAATGCACTTCCTTTAGACAGAAATATATGCATATCTGAGGCATATCTGGTTCTTTACAACAAATAAGAACAAATGCAGTGTTATGACCAATGATTTTTAATGATGTACTAATGTGATTTACAAGGTGTTTTTTAATGCTGAGTAAAACTTGCTTGAATTTTTCAGTCTGAAAAATCAAATGTAAGTATATGTTATCCCTTTTCTGTAAGGTTGGTGAAATTAGCATATGAATTTTATGTAGTGGGTGAATAACATAATAATATTGTGTGGCTTTAGCTGTGTTTAACCATGAGTTTCACTTGATCTCAGTTTTATCTCTCTTGCACCTCCTTTGTGGAAAGAATATGGAAAGAGTTTTATGGTATCAGTGGTTTCGAGTTTGCTGTTCCTGTGATTAAATAAGGAGTCAGGTAAGAATTAGGCAAGTCCAGTAACGGAAGCAATACTATGGGAGCCGTCAGAAATATGCTTGTATTCTGAACATATTACAAACTTGGATTAGCAAGAAATATAGTGGAATGGATTAAAATTGTGGAATATGTTGTCTATTTTAAAGTCCCCGTTGTATCAAAAATATGTTTTTATACAGAAGACATAATAAAACAGTATATGTTAATTACATAGGGTTGTCCTTTGGGAACATAATGCCACACTGCTTATATTGTTATAGTAATCGTTGCAATGCTGAATTAGCCAAAACATTAATATTTTTATATGCGTCTGAACCAGTGATCATCTGAAGATGCCTGGGGAAAAAAAGTAAAAGGAAACAGGACACACATAAAGGGATCTTTTGGCTGGAATACATAATCTCATGATGTTATGGAGGCTGAGAATCAAAATGGGTTGGAGAAGCTTGTGGAAGAGAGCTCACTAGCATTTATCAATTAACAACTGTGGACTGGGTTTATCCTCCAGATCAGGAAACCTTTACACAATCAGTTGCTGGAGGCCGGGAAGGACTACCACACCAAGGGTGCTCTTAGGTTGCTCTTGTTCCTTTAAGTTTTACCTAAACATCCTACAGTGATCATTGCTTGCTTTTTTTTTTTTATTATTTTAATATAAAATTCTCCACCAATGTAATTTTAAAATCCCTCTAAGTTTGGAGGAAAAAGTGCTTCGTAGCTTACCTGTTTTCCATTCTTTTTGATACTAGACCTTGAAATGAGACATGACTGCAAGGTCGGTCTGAAAAACTCTGAAAAATTCAGTGGTTTACCCAAAAGGTTCAGCTGGCCATCCCTGAAACCTCAGTCTGCATTTCAGTCTAAACTAAATTTTGAGTGAATCTGGGATAATGTTACTGATTTGAGTAGAAGCCATTGCAATCTTGGTAGTTTCGTCACAGGCTGAATTAGTTTATGCTCTTCTTTTACTAAAAAAAAAAAAAAAAAGTTGATTTCTGTAGTTAAGAGAGTCTACAATGAGCTAAAGAGAAGCATCATATAAATTCATGTGAAAGCTTCTTTAACAATGTTCATTTATTTCCTGAAGGTTTTATTTCAAAAGTAAATCTGATGCACAGGGATTACTGCCCAGCAGATTCTTGCTGTAGCAGCTTTCCCACTCCAGTTGTGACAGATTGCTTTCCACTGATGGTTTTCTCCAGGTTTGCATGGTCAGTTGGCTATGAATTGGTGTCCAATATAACTCTTTGTAGATGTCAAAACATTCAGAGGAAATTTTTTTTGTGAAAATAAGGATGTTGTCATCATGTTTTCCGTTGATGAAAACAAGGTTACTTCAACAGAAATGCAACTTTCGTAGAGCAGTATTAACTTTATAGAAAGATCTCATTTTTAGAAAAATTGGGTTTGGATGGAAAGAATTTTTTAAAGTAAATTACTTGGAAAAAACTTTCTGTATTGATATATGTAATATTTGCGTGGTAGTAATAAATAATTTTGAGAAGAGATGCAAAATAGTTGTTGTCACTTATGGTGGCTGTTATGCCAGGTAATGGTTATTCAGTGGAAATGGTAAAAAGTCCTGTTAAAATAGAAGTACAGCACAAATCTGGGCATCTGCAACCTCATTGCAAAATGTAGGTATCTGACAAACGCATTGTAAGAAAGGATTAATGTGGGTATGCATGCAAATGTGATGGATACTTTGACTTTTTGGTTTGAAGGTGCATGCCAGTCCCTTATTGTCAGCTGGAGATTGTTCAGAGTAATCAGAGTCTTTGGAAGAAACTTTTCACTCTCCTTGTTTGTAGTGCCAGTTTTCCACCTGGCCTGTACATTTCAGATGAAGATTTGCTCTGTGACTTGCTGGACAGCAGCAACGATGCTGTGGTGTTGTGTAGGACACAAGGTGAATGCCAGAGCCCAGATTTTGCCAGGCCTTTGGGTGAAGACTGACTTGCTGTTCTTCAGTTTTCTCAACTCAGGTGTTACTCAGACCAGTCTAAGGTAAAATGTATCAAGTAGCATATATTTGTAAAAATTGAAAATTTGAAAATATAGCTTACAAATGTTTATGAAAGGCAGGGGTGATGACAAAGAAGACTACATGTAGATCTGCTTAAACTAAGATTACACCTAATGGATCATCCTTGTCTCTGTGAGATCTGGAACATCTCCTGTATGGATATTAGGTGGAGTTCATGTAATTTCCTGTAAAGCTTTTTTGCTCAGTGGTGACTATCCTGAAGGAACAGATCTGCGAGCAGTTTGGCAGGGTGAATGTGAATTCCAGCAGCCTTCTGGCTGCTGAGAGGAGGAGGGAGATTAGAGACCATACAAAGCACACCTCCCAGTGGTCCAGCAGTAAGAAGGGAGCCTGAAAACCCGAAGTAGGAAAGTCCCTCACAAAGCAGTCAGTTGAAAATTCTAGTGTATATTTAGTAATCTCTAATTAGACAATGGCCAAAGATTAGACAAATACTTCGGAGGACATATCTCATGAAGTACTAACAGCTTTAGAGAAAGATTACAAAGAATGTCTTAAGTAATTGTGTTTAATTGTGAGTCATAGTGGACATGGGGAAAAATCTGCCTGCCCACTTAATGTTCATTTCTGTTCCCATCAAAGTCAATTGGAATTTTGACATTGCCTTTTGCAGAAAAAGCCTGAAACTGTATTTAGTGCATTACATTAAATAATTGCAACATACCTGCAGAATGACAATGAAAAAAATTATGTCTTTGACCTACTGCCTCTGGTGGCTTTGTTATAAGTTTGCTTGAAGATGCAATAGCTTCATATAAGCTGCTGCTTATTTACTAATTAATTTACCTCTGTATATATGAATAGCTCTTTTGCAGTGGTTTCCTAGCAATTCAATCCTGATATGCATCCTTTGTTTTCAGTGACAGGATGTGTGGGTGACTGGGTGTGCATGACCACAGGCTTCCCTGTCATCAAATGTTGGGATAATTTTCATGATTACCTGTTCTTTTAGCAAATTAATTTGAGCAAGTCTCCTATTTGTCTTATACCTTCAGAGGTTTGGGATTTGAGTCAAACTCCTATCAGAAAAGCAAAGCAGCTGATCATTACATCTCTATTCCATATTCCAGTTCCTTTTTATGAAGTTTATAAAGGAAGATTTTTAACACTTAAAAAAATACATTTACTTAACTCTGCCTTGACAGAGAGAGTATTTGTTGGTATTACTAATCCAGCAACCTCTTTCTTCTAATCACTGAGTTCTAGTCATGAAATTATTTCAATATCAAAATATGCAAGTATATGTGTGTGTGTTTTTTATGAATGTGCATACATGCATTAGATAAGCTGCATATAGGAAACTATAGGCTTTGCATGGCAAGGTTTTGGTAGTGGGGTGTCTACAGAGGTGGTTCCTGTGACAAGCTGCTAGAAGCTTCCCCCAGATATAACAGAGCCAATGCCAGCTGGATCTGACAGACCTGCTGCTGGCCAAGGCTGAGCCTATGGGTGATGGTGGTAGTGCCTCTGGGATAACATATTTAAGAAGGGGGAAAAAAAACCCCTGCAGAATGGCAGCTGAAGAAGGAGGGGCAGGAGGTGCTCCAGGTGCCAGAGCAGAGATTCCCCTGCAGCTGTGGAGCAGCCCACGGTGAGGCAGCTGTGCCCTGCACCCATGGAGGGTGACGGTGGAGCAGAGACCCACCTGCAGCCCCTGGGGGACCCCAGGCCAGAGCAAGCGGATGACTGAAGGAGGCTGTGACCCCGTGGGAAGCCCGCGCTGGAGCAGGCTCCTGGCAGGAGCTGTGGCCCCGTGGAGAGAGGAGCCCACGCTGGAGCAGGTTTGCTGGCAGGAGCTGTGACCCTGTGGGGGACCCGCGCTGGAGCAGCCTGTGCCTGAAGGGCTGCACCCCATCGGAGGGACCCACGCTGGAGCAGTTTGTGAAGAGCTGCAGCCTGTGGGAAAAAGACTCATGTTGGAGGACTGTATCCTGTGGGAGGGACCTCACACTGAAACAGGGAAGAGTGTGAGGAGCAAGAAGCAGCAGAGACAACCTGTGATGAACTGACCACAACCCCCCATTCCCCATCCTGCTGTGCCACTGGTCAGGAGGAGGTAGAGAAATCTGGAGCAAAACTGAGCCCGGGAAGAAGGGAGGGATGGGGGGAAGGTGTTTTCAGGTATGGTTTTATTTCTTATTATCCTACTCTGATTTGATTGGCGGTAAATTAAACTAATTTCCCTGAGTTGAGTCTGGTTTGCCTGTGACAGTAAATGGTGAATGATCTCTCTCTGTCCTTATCCCCCGAGCCTTTCATTATATTTTCTCTCCCTTGTGCAGCTGAGGAGGGGGAGCGCTAGACCAGCTTTGGTGGGTACCTGGTGTCTAGCCAGGGTCAACCCACCACAGAAACACAGTGCTGTCTGGCCATACCTGAAAAGCACTCTCAGAAATTTCTCTGTTTGACATGGAAGCTGTTTTAGTAAAATTCTCTCTCTTAGTATTTACTGACAAAAACCCAGCAATCTTCTCAGTACTCCATTTGTCCTTTCTTCTTATCCCTGACTGAACTCAGAGGGCTGTATTCCCCCCCAAATGCACTGGTGATGCCGTGCTTGTGGTGTTAGCACTGACTGCTGAAGGAACGGGAAGAAATTCTGCTGCTTTCCTTGCACCTGGCCCAATCAAGCAGCATTTGTGCTTTTGACAGTTTAAATAATTCAAATTAGGAAAGAAAGTTCCCCACTTCGGGGGCTAAATCTCTGTACCACTATGTGATGTAGCTTTGTATGCTTTTGCAGTAACAGAAAGAAGCCCACAAAGTGGAAGAAAATAAGTCTCTTGAGAGGAACAGACTTCATGTTCCCGGACAGCCTCCCATCCTGTGAGTGTGGTGTGAGAAGTACTTTAGTTATGGAACCTCTGAAGCTTCACGATACCTCATGCAAGTGATCTTCACTAGCAATTTCTGATATTGCTGTGTTTCAGATTTTCCGAACTAGTAAGTTTCAACATTAATTTTCACCCAGTCTGGGACAAAAGCAGCTACTTGAAAATACCATTTACAGAACAAGAATGATCAACTATAGAACAAATGAGCAAACAAAAATATTAATATTTTTTCTTTCCTATTCTGTTCTTCTCTATCCTGTTAGTCTTTTTTCATTCCCTCAATCTTTAATTAATTTTTTTCTCAACTGACCAGCAAGTCTGACTATGGAAAGGTGTGATGCTTCCTTTCTCACTTTCTTTAGGTAAAAAGAAGCTACAGGTGAAATATCTCCCTAACAGAAGTAAAGAAATCTGGAGATCTCTTCTTTTTATAACCATGTGCAGGTGGGAACCCAAAGCACTAACAGACCAGACACCATCTTTTCCTAGTATTTCCAGCTCACAATGGAGTTCACTGAGCCTGACAAGTTCTTGATTATCAGCTGGTAAAAGAAGGGAGAGCTGGAGAGACACTGCTCTTGCATGAGAAACAGAGGAGAGGGAATTTTTCTCACTGAAAACCGCAGACATGCCGTGGTAGTGCCCTTTCTGAGATGAGCCCTAACCCTGAAGCAGTGCGTTAGGGCTTTGGGTAGACAGCTCAGTGCAGGAGGGCATAAAAGGCTTACTCGACTGTTCATACAAATTTGCCATCCAAAGAAAAAGCAACAGGCTTCTCTAGAAAGTCTGAAAAATTAGATGCAATATAATTGTTTCCTTCAAGCATTACAGCTCTTGAAGTGTAGATTGAGCCATAAAAGGCTCCTCCCTGTTCACTCCATCTTTTACCACATGGGTACTGCATCCTAATGTCAGACTGCTTCATGCATTTACTAGCATATTGTTTTCAGCAGTCAATATTAAAGAGCTTCACCTGTCTCTACTTCCTAAATGTATCAAACACATGAAAACAAATATTCAGATTATCTGAAAATTGAAAGATCTGAATTTGGTTGTATGTTTCAAATGTTCAATACTTTAAATTTTTTTAAAATTCCAGTTTGGGGGTAGCATTGATTCCTGCTTTTAAATAGCTCTTTAGTTTAGAATGTATTTAAATATTTGGGGAAAATCTTAAAAAAAAAATCAGTGTTGGTCTTCATATAGATACCATTTATTTTAAACCCAAATAAATATCACTGTGCATTGTCTTATGCAATTATAATATTGTTTCCACTGCTGATGAGGTTTGCTTTAGGGTAGGGGTAGTATATCCAAAAACTACTTTAAAGTTCTGGTTTACAGTGAACAAGACATTTAGCTGTTAGGATGGATGCCTGATGTAATAAATATCCTTAACTGATGACCTATCAAGAAATACAATAAATCTGGAAAAAGGCAGCCATATATCTCGTGGTAACTCATCTTAAATATGTTTAATAACAGGTAACTTCAGCTTTTAAAAACTGCTTTTGGTTTTCTTATCCAAAAAGATACTTTCACTAGTCTGGCAGTAAGAGAGGTCCATTTATTAGTTTTTTACAGCTGGAGATGTTGCATAGTTACTGCTGTTGGTAAATAAGCTTCCCCACAAGCTGACTACACCACCCCTATCCACAAAAATCTAGACATTGCTTCTGGGGGCAAAAAACTGTTTGTGACTGGGACAGATTGAGGGGAGAAAACCCACCATCTATTCCAGCAGTGATGATGATGGGAACATGGAATATGACTGAAAAGTCATTGGACTTTACTCATGAGTTGCAAGATACGGTCCCTTTCCATGAAGAGTCCATAAATTGTTCCAAATGCATAAAAAGGTATACTTATAATTCAGAGGAATGTGTAGAAATTATGCTGCTGCATTTTGGAAAGATGGATCTACACAAAGCTGTGTATTCACACACCCTGTTCAAAGGATCTAACTTTGTTCAGAGCCCTCTGGAGATGCCAGTCACCCAACAGGGCACCCATCTTCATTCAGAGATATGCAAGCTTGATGCCTGAAGTGACCCTACCTACTATCAGAACACAGGGGCAAAAAAGGCAAGATGCTGCCAGTGCCAGGGTACTGTTGCAGAACAGAGTTGTGAGCCTTGTCCATGATCCTGGATTGCTTTACTAAAATGATTGGAAAAGGCCAAAGAAATATTGTTGGGAAATAAAATGTGTCAAAAAGGAATGAATAGTTTTGTCGTAGAGCTGGTAAGACTCTTCTGCTCTAATGACTCCTGTTTTGCAGTCAGTTGGACATGTGTGAGTCTTCACAGGAAGTCCTTCATTGTTTATTTTTCATACAATAATTAGCTGTTAGCAAAGTTATTTTATCAGTATGCTTGCCTGTGGTATTTTGGTTAATATGCTTTCATCTGTGGGTGGAAAATGGAGTCAAATAACATTAAAGACCTTCTCTACGGTAGGGGAAAAAAACCCCTTCCTATATCTTTTCCTTTTTTTTTTTTCTTCTCCTTCCAAGAGAAAACATGGAATCATTTTTAAATTCAGAGGGATTTTGAGACTGAGCTTTAAAATCCTAGGGTATATGTGTAAAATAATCTACTAACTAAAAGCTATGGGCTGGTCAGCTGACCTACAACCCCTGCTATTCCAATACTCTCCAGTGTGTAGTAGTATATGATTCATATGCACTTATTTCTGACTGTGTTCATCTTTGAAATAATCACTTCATTCTAGATAAATGTATTCAGTGGCATGACTGCTCCATCCATCATATTAGGTAGGGTTGTGCAGCTGAATGCAGCTCTATTCCAAATAATGATGGTCTCTAATATTTTCCTGAAAATGTGGGTAATTTATTATCATAGGCTAATTATGCCCAATACGGCTGCAGGCTGACATTTATTGCAAGAGGTGGGCTGGAGGGAGCCAGGAGGCATTGCGTTGTCACTGGAGCAGTTTCTGGGAAGGAATTTAGCTGTCCAGCTTTTCTGCCAGAGCTCTGGGAAGCGTATCCCTCCCTGCAGTGTGCTGGATGCACTCGCTTCTCCCCTGTTTCGGGTAGGATTGACGGTTACCCATACTTCTCCTGGGTTAGGGATCACAAAAGCTCCTTCTCTCCCCACACCAGCTCCTGGGCAGGAGAAGCACAGTTGCTTTGTTTCTATGGCAGGCACCTTCCCACCTAGATCAGCCTCAACAGTGGCTGGACTTGCAGGACAGTTCCCCACACCCAGGGCCTTGATTTCTTGTCCAAGTGGCAACTTTCAACAATTTCTCCTCCCCCATCTCTGAATGCACAGACAGGTGATACAAAGTGGTAAGATCCTGGTTTACAGCCATCTGCTTCTCATCTGGGACAAATACAGCTCTCTGTGCCTGCTCACGAAAACTCAGACCAGGAGACATCCTTCAAGATGTGATCTCCTAGGCAGAAGGAAGAAGTGTCACCCAGTTTTTCTATTGTAATTTAACCATTTCTTCTGGATGTCTCTCTCTTCCATTGCTGCTCTTTGCTCAGAAATGTATAGCTCAGGAAAATATAATTTTAACTGCTGTGCAATCTTGGGAATTGCTCTAGGATAGCTCTGCCTACTTCAGATCAATGACAATTTTTTGTTGACCTCAATAGGAATGAACACTACCTTTATATTTTATTATCTATGCATGGAATAGCTCAGTTCTCTGAATTATTCTTTAATCCCGGTTTTATAATGTTTACCCTTCTCTTTTTGTGAGTGCCTTGCCACTGTGACACTAACAATTTTATTAGAGCCTTTCCATAATTTTGAAAACTTCTTTTAGGTCACATCTGTGGCTGTTATTTTCCAGGGAGAATAACTCAACTCCCCTAACCTTTTCCTACAATTTAGATTTTAGAGACCTGATATTATCTTTGTTGCCCTCTGGTACATCCTTTGCAAGGAAGTATTGTGCTTCATGTATCACAGCACCCAGCCCTGCAAACAGGTCTAGGTAAGCTCCGTTTGGGTTACAGCTATAAAGATCTTATTATATAGAAAGTGTATCGCTTCTTGTTTACTGCTCTATCCCCTTGCTAATACAACCTGATGTTTGCCTCTCTGCCTGCTGCTGTGCATTAGGTTGATGCTTTCAGTGATTTTTCTACAGTAACTCCCAGAGGCCGTTGGCTGTGATAGGGTGCTTCACCTGGGAAGGGACTTGGCCATTTCACCTCCAGGGAATTTATGCAGGGTAGCTCTGGGAAATAGGGAAAATCTATTAGTTGAAGTGTTTTGCAAAAATATTACTGTTAGTGAGAGCAATCACGGCAGAGTATGTAATGATTCTAGACTGTGAAATGATATTTGGGGCCAGGGAATAAAAATACATCAATTTAGTGATTCATTTTGACAAAAACAAAACTGTAGAAAGCTTTTTCCATTATTGTTGTCTTTGTGGAGCCGTTCACAAGCATCAACAGCATCAGCAGAGTGCACAGCTGCTTTATTAGAGGTGCCATTCAGAGGTGTTTGATTTTGAGGTTCACATAAGGTGAACAGCCAAGACAGCAGAAAGCATCCTCTAGTCTGTCAAATTGTAGAGATGTTCAGACAACTAGACAGTCAGTGACTTTTGGGCCAGTGATAATTTACTGAGAGTTTAGGCAGAACTGTTTGTTTTTTAATGATCTTTGAAGACCAAAATAATCAGATTAAATGTTTGTTTGGGGTGACTTTAGGGGGAGCGTTTCTCCTTGATTTCATAATTTCTACTGGGAAACAAAAAGCAGAATATTTTTTCAGCTTGGCTGTGTTCATCTCATTATTGGACTTCAAAGAATTCACTGGTGTCATACACAGGTTTTACTGGAGCACCTGCGGTCCAATGCCATGTCTGCATGGATCTCTCCAAGCAAGGCAGTAACTCACTGCTGGCGGGGCTGCCAGCAGTACCTTCACCTCTCCACCTTTGATGGATAGTAAAAACCAAACAACTCCCTGTGAAAACAAGGCAAAGTGATTTTCAGCACAATTATAAAAAGTACAATTGAGATGAGGTAAAGTTTAAGGAGGTGAAGAAGAAATGATGAAGAGCTCGGATACAGTCACAGTGTTAGGAATGATCCTCTCAGATTACCACCTCTTTCTTTAGACCACAGAAGACGTCTGCCTAGTGTTGGGCAATACTTTTGACCTTGATTCCCTAAGCTGTCAGAGAGGGAAGGAAAGCATGTGCTAGGCTATTATTAGGTGACTTTGGTGGTACGGGAAGGAAGCGCTGAATGCTGCTTTGAATGACTTCTAAAATTTTAGCAAGATGAAGGAGCTTTGTCCAGGCCAGGCATAGGGAGAAGGAATTATCTGAATGAAAAGAGGGGTATAACAGTAAACACATAATTATCATCTTTCTATCATTTAATTTTTATACACGAGTTGAAGTCCAGCACTCAGCCATCGATTTGAAGCAGAGTCCTTTGCTGTACTTGTCAGCTAGTGGCACACTTGCAAGACCACTTGGGATGGTCTTTGGTTTGCTATTTTATCTGTAGATCATGTTACTCCTAGATATGACTGAGGGAGCAAGTACTTTATTTTGAAAACTGTTCATATCCAGCAGTTTTTAATTCTCCTTTCATCACCTGCATCCAGTTTCATCAGCCTAAATTTAATCTCTAAATTTCAGGTCAGCACCAAATGCAAGTCTCCGAGGGATGAGTTGAAAGATGCTGTACAGCTACATCAGGGGTGGGCAGCCAAGTTGCATGTGGCTCTTTGTCTCTGAAAATGTGGGCTCAGCTGGAGCCTGGGAGGGCATGTGAGCCTGGCGTTGCAGGGGGAGGTGAGCAGGCGGCATGGTGAGGGCACTGCAGTTTGGAGAGGAGAAATGGGATGTTCTGAGAGCTTGTGCAGCCCCATATCATGGCTGTTTCTCTCACTGTATGGTTCATTTTTTGATTCTTGGTCATCGTTGAAATAGGTAATTGTAAATATGTTTGAATTTAAAACCCTTTCAGAAATGTAGGAATCCTTATGTAAATGTGCAGTTTCCACATGATCTGAAGTACTGCCCCCAGAGAGTCAACAGATTTATTTTAAACCACATTGTGCAGTAATTTTTAAACATTTCTGCCTGTTTCAAAAAGTAATACGTTTTGTTTTCTGTTGTTGGTATGCTACTTTAAACTGCAAAAGAGAGAGGATTTAGGAATACATTTGAGCTAATGACAGATTTTAAGTACTATATCAATAAAGACATTAAAGAGGTGATAGAAAATGAGTGAGTCAGGATCCTTTCTATTGATTGCCAGACTTGGGAATGCTGTGGTAGCTGTGGGCATCACTATGTTTCACCAGAGCCACTGTTCTATGCACCTGCTATGTCTGCAGAGTGTGGTGTGATATGGAGCTGTTATTGCTGACCCTGAAGAAAGTATCAGCTGATTAATTAAAAAATTATTATCCTCAGCTAGCATACTATTGAAGAGTAAGCTATTAGATATTGCTGTTATTAATAACTGCTCCTTTATATTTCAGCAGAATCTTTCTTTTAAAGCAGGCCCTCCTGCTTGTCCTGGGGAGTTTGCAGTCTCCTGTTAAGCTTGTGCCTTGAAGACCCTACAGAAGAAAGTCAAGGTAAGAAACATGCACCAGCCCCGTAGGCTGTGCTTGGGGCTTCCCGAGCAGAAAGGGAACTGTGGGGTCTCACTCCCAAACGTCCCACGAGCATCACAGCCTGCCCAGCACCCTGGCAGGGCACAGAGGTGCTCAGGATGTGTCACTCATGGTTTAGTGAGGTATAGGTTATTCCTTGAGGAAAGCTCATGTGAGCTAAGATGCAAGTAGGGTTTTATGGTTTTTGTTTTGTCCCTGTCCTGCTCCCACCCCTACCATCCTTGTCTGTGAATTGTGGGCAAAAAACCCACAAGATGCCTGGACATAAGTGGGCTGGGAAATACATTTTTTGTAATTCCTTTTGGCCTCTATATTATTTAAAGGGTATAAGAAACACACAAGTAACCATTAGACTTACTGCTTTTCTGTCAAATTTTACTTTTTACTTTTCTATCAAATTTTCTCAAAGTGCAATGTGAAATTGAATAATGATTTATTTTTCCATGTATCAGCTGAAACCATTGGAAATATAACCAACAACAGAACTTCTTTAAAAAGATCCAGAAAAAAACCCCAACTTGCTTATAGTAATTCTTTATATTGAGCTGGCAGGCAGGAAAACCTCTCACCTAGTGGCAAGTAACTTCTTTTCTGTACTTACCTCCAAATTCCAGGAGTGCAGTGTTGCTTCTCCCTATATGCTGTTACATAAAAGATTATTAAGGAAATACCCACATTGTTGTGGGTAAACTAAAATACAATTAGACTTACACAAACTGCAAATGTGATAAAAATAGAGTAAATATGTTTTTAGATGACACTGTCTCCTGAGAATTATACAAATGAGTAATTTACTTGGGGTTTTGCTAATTTAATTAATTGATTAGTTAATTAGATTTTGTCCATAGGAAGCTGCCATGAAAAAAAAAAATCAGTTTACTGTAATCCCACTTTTTAAAAATTAATTTCATTGCCATCAAATAAAGAACATGTTTGTGTTTGTTTCCTCTGTTTAAATTCTGCTTCCTCCTTGTGAAACTGTTAATATGGTAGAGCCCTGCTCTGAAATTGCCTACAAACTCTTAAAAACATTGTTAATTACAGATAGCCCAATTTAAACTTTACAGCATTCTTGATACGTTCAGAATGTATGGAAGGTGGTTTATGCTAACCAGCAAGAAGAAACACATTGTGCTACTTCTGTGCACTTGAAGATCAAGAAAGAAGGGCTCCTTTTGTCAGCAGTAAAAGTGAGGCTCACTAAATACAGCTGGGAAGAAAAAAATTAAAAATTCTGGTGATAATATGGATGAAATCTTTGGATTAAATGTTGATCTTGGTTATGGATATTCAACTGCTACAGAGTGCAGTGCCCAGGGTTGCAGGGATTAAAGCTGCAAGAAAGGTCTGGATAAAGCAATTAAAAGAGCATTGCTGTAAGCGTGTTGTATCATATTCCAATGGTATCTGCAAGTAACTTCCACCTAAAAATGGTTTGTTTGCATATTGCTTCAGAAATGTTAGGGAGGGTTGTTCTTCGGAGCTGTGTGGAACTGGGCACAGAGGCTGCAGGAAAACAGAGCCAGGAAGGCAGAAAGACTGGACCATGCTTGGGATCTGCAGCAGCCTTTGGCAAGTCACCCAAGATGGATTTTTTTTTCTACTCTATAAAAGAAATAAAGATGATCTATCTTTAATGCTTGTAGATGAAGAACATTCTGTAAATGTCAGATATCACTGTTAAATGCTTTAGTGGTGCAGAGGTGTTGTGCAGAGTGAAAAGAGCGCGTCGGTATGGTGCTGTGACAGAGGGCAGGGTCTGGCAGCTGTTTTAGAGCACATTTCCGTCACAAGAACTTCAGGATCACAGAAAATTGTAGTGTCTGAAGATCTGCAAGACATCACTTTTGGTCTGAGATCATACTATTTTAAATTATCGTCTTAATTCCATTAATAATGAAAAAATTGCTTAGCATTTCAGCTCAGGAGAAGTGATGTAATTTCTATGACTCTTCTCAAGACTTGCCAAAACTGGAAAACAGACCTGCAGCAGGTGTTGATAAGGAGGCAGGAGTGTGAGGCTTCTGAAGCTCTGCAGTGCTTGTGGGCATGGTGAGTTTTCCAGAAATCCGTATGTACCCTCTCAAAGAGGGGAGGCTCATGATGAGGAATGGCATTTTCAGTAGGTCCACCATGTCAAAAAGGCTGTTGGTGGAGCATTGCTGCTGGCTGTGTGAGTTGCAGAGAGCAAAGAAGTGCTCTCTTCTTACCACTCTGACCCACACACCCAGTCTAATTTTTTTTCTCCACTTTTGGGAAGGGCAAGGAGACTCCCTCCAACCCCAAACAGCCATGCCCAGGTGCAAGGAGGAGGTCCTAGAACTGCCGAGCTCCTCTGCCCTGTCCCAGCTGTGCTATGTTCACATCACCCTGAGATGATGGAGGAGCACTGGGACGCACAAAATGAGACATGTGCAAGGTGCTGCACTCCCTAAGAAAGGCTGGGGGTATCCTGAGCAAACAAGGGTCAAGGCTGTTACTACCTGGAGAGACAGAAACCAGGACGTTGAATGACTGCTGTTTGCTCTTCCAGGTATAAACAATTTTGGAGACATGCATCTTGCACAGGAAACACCTGATGTTTTCTCTAGACCTCTCAGAAGCCCTGCTTAGGAAACAAAATGTAAAACACCCCTATCTTGTTGTATGTCATTTCCTAAGTGACAGCTGATTACGTTTTAGGAATGTTTTCTCATTTTCTGAATTAAATCAGTTTGGCATTCTGTAGCAGACAGTACTCATTAACCTTTTAAGGATTGCCAAACTGGTTTGAAGCATTCAGTGGAGGAAAAAAAAAAAGAAAAAAGGGAAAAAAACCCCTCTGTTAAACATCATTGTAATCTGATGGTTCTGAGGCAACAGGCAACAAAGACCAGGTCTTCCCCTTGCAGTAATTTATTAGATGTGACACTGGTTTATAATATACTTGAGCAGGTTTGAAGAGGGTACAAAATATGAACGGAACTCATGACATAGAATATGAATGACATTTATTATCTTATCAAACTTTGATGTTTAGAATGATTCTAATTTTCATAATTAATGATTCCATATAACTCTTCTAGACCATTGGGAAGAAGAAACTTTCTAAACCTCAGCAAGCACACACAGCAGAAACCAGGAGATAAGGAGTTGCATGATCTCAAACCACTACTGCTGATGAATTCAGAAATATGTAAGTAGAACTAAATAAGAAATTTAATGCAATTCTGCAGGTTTTTGGCTTCTGTTACCTCCCCCAGCCCTCAAAATACATTGTGGAAAGTGACTGGATGGCACCCAATACATGACTATTGCTAAAGTTGGGTGGTGAGTGAGGGCAAATTTTAAAAATGCTGATATATACACACTTACAATGTTTGTGTGTCTGACCAATGTCTACTATGTTTATTGTCTCTGATAGCTAGCCTGTAATAACTATTGGTCCTTTTTCTGATTCGTCAGTACTATAAAGACCTTGGAATATCCCCATTTTGGTGAGGCTCAGTAACAAAGTAAAGCTATGTGAATTAAGCTGTTGCTTGATTTATATCTTATATGAATACCTTGTAAGCAGAAAAGGTCTGTAGCTATCTCTCCTTCTCCCATGCGGGTCAGCTATCCCATCACAAAATGGCACCCGCACATTTTTTGGTGGGTTTTTAGGCTAGTAAGTTTTAAAACAGTGGTAAAACTTCTGACACAGCCCTCCTCCCAAGAGAGAAGACTGGCTCAGGCTCTTTCCTTTGGGGGCCAATCAGTATGTATTGATACACACTGCACATTTACATAAAGGTCTAGGATGTTCCCAAATCTGGAATTCTTAGCAGGGGCATTGACTTCTCTCAAATCCACTGCTGGTAGTTTTGCCACCTTGTAACACAAAGAAGAAAACTACTCAGTCATTTGGCTCATGAGGAGAGCAATACTTAGAAATGAGTGTGGTGGAGCTTTGGTATCAGCCAGCTGGTTATAACAAAACCAGCTAAGGCAACTGGAGGCCAGCTGAGAGAAACCACCCTTCTCTGCACAGCTCCCGGCAAGAGGAAGTACTGTCCTCAGTATGTCCAGGACAGCAGCCGTGCCATTTCAAGATACCCTCGCTGCACCTCCCACTCCTTCTGTCCTCTTACTAGGATAAAAGGAAAAGGCAAGTAAAACAGTGACGATACTGGCTTGTTCCTCACATTCCCCAAAACCCAACTTGGAATAGGAAAGAAAGAATGTAAAGGACATCAGGATGCCGGACTGCTCGGTCCATTCAGCAGTGTAACAGGGAAGGTGTTGCCCTCTTCCTTTTGGGAGGATCCTATTTAACCAGCAGCTGGTATTTATTTAGGGTCTATGCTGAGATTCTTTTGTGCTGCTGAAAGAGTCATGCTACACACCAGAAAAGTAAGAACTCTTGTAATTTAAGGAGGTTTTATAGCTCTTTTAACCATGTCCTCATGAAATGGTTGAGTTGGAAAAGCTTAAGATCTGGAATTGTGCATTGACTCTTT
>NC_134043.1:20401872-20436872 GCF_965140245.1 Athene noctua | reverse complement strand
ACAAGGTGGATAGAGCACTTTTGTTGATTGTAATAAAAGGCAATCTTGAGTTAATGACTTCAAAACACATAAAACCCCCATAAATCTGAAAGTTTCAATTAGAAGTGTATATACCAAAAGCATACAGCTATAAACAAAACATTTTTTAGTCTTTATCGGTATCAATATATCTTACTAAAACAGAAAAATTAATGTATATCTGGTGGATTCACTCTGTTTGCAGATATAAGAAACTAATGGGAAGTTAATCGCCTTAAATAAGAGTAAAAAGCATAAAATCATTGCTATTTTCAGCCTCAAACTCTCTTGGGGCCATTTTAAACACCCATGTGAAGTAGCAGACCTATGTCTCATGTGGGATTATTTATGCTACTCTATCAACATAACTCATTTCAACAGCCTGGCTACTACAGAAATTTCCTGGAGTAACCACAAATATATCTTGGCCTTTGTTTTTTAGATATAACTGGTTTGTTACATTATCCAAACTCACTTGTAAATGCATGCCACTGTGCTCCAGTTAATACTTATCTTTTACCTTTATGAAATGAATCTTCAAAGCAAGAATTATCACTATAATAATTATATTTTTTTTTCTTTATTTATGGTTATGTATGCATAAATTAAGTTAAAATAAGCACTGTTTGTTGTGATACTTGAGTACATAGTTACAAATGTAGATTCTTTTTCCAAGAAACCATACACCTGCATTATTTTAAATAATTTATATTCACCAAACTTACAAATACAGTGCTCCTTTTTGGTTTCTTTATTTGGTTGCACTTTCATGTAGATTTTATTTATTATGAGTAGGTTAACTACTCCTCCACAAAACCAGTAGTAAAAACTGGATAAATAAAATAAGGGAAAGAACTCCAAAATGAATAATGTGATGTTTTCTAATTATTTTTTATTTTTAGATTAAAAGTTTTTTAAAATTAAATAAAGCAGTTTGCTTCGTATAATTAAACAGTCAACACTATATTATACTTGGAGATTGACGTACTTGTGCCTGCAAACAGAACAGATTAATGTAATGTTTTGCTACCTTTGACCTTGTATCCTTGAGTCTCTTGATTCTGTGTCACCAAACATAGTACTGTAATAGAGTTGAGCTCTAGCTAATAGTGTGTGCTATTCTGACTGTCATGCTCCATCATTGTAACTTACTGCATGAGGTCCCCAAAGTAGCCTCAAACACAGAGAGACACAAAGTCACATCAACAAAACCTAAAAGTAAGCAGAAAAGACCTTAAAATGGAAATTCTTCATTCAGTTCATGCAAGACCAATCTGGCTGTGACTGCTGGTTATTCTGAAAACTCCAGCGAAGGAACATTTAAACAGACGTGTTGCTAAAAATCCACTGGCAAAAGTCATTCAGAAAACATAGCTGAACTCCTAATTTTCCTCATTACATTGTTATGATTTCAGAATCGGGAGGTCAAAATGCCATTTCTTTGTTCTAGTATGAGGTCTTGAAATACCACCTGTAATGACTGGCAAAGTAGTTTCAAATTAGGTATTTTCTATTACCTGGTGCTTTCTCCCTAAGGGTAAGCAGGGAAAAAGTCTCACACAGTGGTTGAAGCCTCCTTGGGCCCAGTGTGGATCCTGAGGTTCTCCACACTATGAATGGGGCAACGGGTCCCAAATGGAGGAGCTCCTGGGAGGAACTCCAGCATGGAGAGAAAGTAGTTTTCCAAGCTGAGAAGTGAGAAACACCAAAGATTTACAAACCTGACTGGAAGGGAGCCCTCGTTCCTGGGTGAGGCAGCTCACTGATTCTCTCAAAACCACTCTGCCCACTGCAAACAAAAGCTACCAAACAACTCCAGGGTTGCTGCCAGTCCTTCCTGCTGAAGCTGGTCTCCTTTGTATGAAATAGCCCTGAATAAGCCAGACTGTTTGAGAGAGAAAATGTGTCTGACTCCATGTTCTCTTTCTGATCGCCGTCAACTGGAAAAGGACCTGAATTTAAGGGTTTCTAGTCAATACTTGTCACACCTTAAAGCAAGGTATATAGATGAACACCTATTTTGTGAATTTTGTTATCTTGGTTCTGAAATAGATGATGAGTAGCTTAATCCAGTTTAGATAATGGTCATATGTGCTGTGAGCTCTTGGGTTCTGCAAGCAACATAGATGCAGTTGGTATCTGACAAAGGCAGGTAAGGAGACATGTAAGCTTCTCTTTGTGAACCTACTCATGTGTGCCTCGGTTATCGTCTCTGCAAAACGGAATCAAGAAGTACTTTAATATTTGTTAAAGCTGTGAAAAGTCTGAAGATATCACATAAAATCTTCAAAAAGTGAGGCACCTGATACTAAATCATCCACTAAGTGAGTGAATATTCAGCAACACTGGCATTTGTGCACTGTTGTCTTACCATGTCATATAGAAAGGGAATGTATGACTTTGCCTTTTTGGAAAATGCTTTTAAGTCTAACTCCTTTTAATAACCTGAGACTAGCTTTCTGAATTTCCAGTTGTGATTGAATTCTCCAAAGGTATTATTGCTGAAGACAAAAAGAAATTAGAGTTCTCGGTGACCATACACTGTGCTGTGCAGTCATGTAAAACATAAAAGAATAGATAACTATTTCAGAGTGAAAGGAAAAACAAAAAATATTTGAATTCAAGTGTCCTCTTCCATTCATTAGAGGATTACAAACTTTCATCACAATACTTACTTTTAAGCAGAGACTATGTCTTTGTTGGTGGCTACCCTCTGCTTTGTTAGCAAGCTTTCCTTTCTCATACTTGAAACACTGAAAAGCAGGTATGAAGGGTGGTGCTATGGGACATTATTCCTTGTCTCCTGCTTTCTTGCCATGGCATGGGCATTGTTCCCAGCAGCATGCTAAACTTCACAGAGGTTGGTTGGATTCACTGTGTCAACATATCTGCAGAGAGGTGGCCAGAAGGGCATTTTTCTTGGCTTATGTCCTTGGAGAGCTAAGCTGGTGGAGAAGCTCCATTGATGTATGTTTATACCTATACTATGGGTTGTGTCATCATATCTAAAATGGTTTTGATTCTTCAGGGCAGGCCAGATCTATACTTCTAAGACACATATCTTACGTGTAACTCAAAAAGCACATCCTACTGCCTGTGCCATCACTGAGGTCTGTGCCCTCAGTCCATTCCCACCTGTAGTCATTCCCATGTTGAGTCTGGGCATGCTGAATAATGATAATCTCCCTAATGTAGAAGGGACTTGTCCAAAGTCAGAGAGATGGTATTGCACTCTGAAAGAGATATCTTCTGATGTGATTGACAGTTCACTCTAGCACCACAAATCCTATCTCTACACTGTGAAGGAGGACCCAAGCTCAGTAGAGTGGGCAGAAACTATCTGACCCTCTCTCACCAGGAAACTAAGTTAAAAAGCTCAGTGGGTCACAGCGAGCTCCCAGAAAGGCGCCTCAAAATAGGCAGACAACATCTGTGATCATATTTTGTACATCTCTCCAATATAGTCTGAGTAGATTTAATGTAGGTAAAGACTAGAACAATATCACTATTCCTGCCCCACACAGTGTGATCCCTGAATGTAGTTTCATACACTTTACACTATTATAAATACAAATACTAAGAAGTGTAGTAGCTAAGGCATACATGTGTTTATATATATATCTATGCTCAAATGTATTTCTATAAAATCATATCCACACATTATATATAGTATATATATAAAAGTAATTTCTCAATTTATATTCTCCCTGGATCTTATATTCTGAAAATCTTATTTTAACATTATACTAATAGTTTAGGAGGTTAAATAACACCCATACAATAAAATCTAATAAGATCAAGTTCAATAGTTACTGACATATATGACATCTCAAAAATGATTTTTTTGTTAGTATGCTCAACAGGTGAATATTTACATATTAAAATATAATTTTTCTTCCCACTATTTGGAGGCAGTCTGTTAGGATTCTGATTTCTCATTTTCTTTCTCAGATATAACCAGAATGATAATACAGTTTTTTATAAATTTTGGAATTTTGTGGCTGAACTGAATTTGTGTACTATACTGGTGAAACAGCACTGTTTACCTATTTTCAGTTCTCATGCTATTTCTTAGGAGATATATATGTACTGGATATTAAAAGCTATAGATATAATAGCTATTTTTGACAGTATTAAACTGGACAAGAAAATAGAAGTTTCTCTTGGACTTGTGTTTTCCAATATAATTACAAATAATTTCATCATGATTATTGTGATAGCAATTTATTTATTCTTTATTTAGTTTCTTGATGAGTTTCTTCACTAAAATAATGAACACTTTCATTAGTTAAAAAAAATCTTAAAACTTCGATTTGCATCTCGATGTTGGTAACTCATTTGCTAAATTTAAGTTCCTGTTTCACAATTACAAAAATATATTGCTATGCTATGTGAAGAAAATGTCTGGGATCTTCCATATTAATCTCTCACTATATGAAAGATGGCAATTTACATTCTCATCTGTGAGTGACAGTGTTTTACCAGGTGATGTTTTTGTGTTCTTACAAACTTTGCAAAGTATTTATTTTCAGTAAATCAGGTGGAACTTGTTAGAAGGGTCAAAAAACCCATCTCTTGCTAGCATCGTGCAGATGCCAGACTATTTCTAACAGTTTCTATTGGTGAAGGGGCTAAACTGTCAGCTAAAGAAAAGGGATTACATCAGCATTCGGAAGAAAAAAAGCTCCATCCCTCCTAACTCCATAGTCTATGTTCAATCAACCCACAGTTAATGGAAGCCCTCCAGTGCTAAGCAATAAACAAACACAGTTGGGCAAATAGTCCAAAATCAAATCTAGTATATAAGGTGGACAATACATAGTTAGTTCCATTACAGAACTCTCCCCTGGGAACTGGAGCGGCTTCTGAGCCCGTCTCATTACGCACCAGCACCATCTGTAGCCAGCCTGAACCTTATTTGGGAATATATAAAGTACACGGAAAAAATAGAGTAGGAATCAAGAGCCAGAGAATCCTATTTCAAGTTTAAATTTTGCTTGTGAAAGATCATTTGGTTTTAGAGTCAGCAAACAGTAGGCCCTCATCACTCACAATGAGCTGCGCATGTAGCAGGGATTACTTCAGATCAGAGAGATTGAAGGTAATTGCTACTTTCCACAGGGAGATATCTAGTACTACTCTGGTTTGAGAGATACAGTAAAGCACCATAAGCTGAAACACACCATCCTGAAACAAAATAGACCCACCTCTCATTGTTTCTCCGTCCCTTGTTTTGTTTAAAAAAAAAGTGAATAGTAAATTTAAAAGAATACATAGGAAGGAATTCTTTAATATGTGGATTAAAAAGGATACCCTCTCCGATATATAGTGCAGATGTGTATATTTGATATATAAGTAATATAGACGCTACATATTTTTCCACTAAGATTCAAATGTTTTAAAATAAATGTATGTATGTATTATCGTTGTATATGGATAATACGGGTGTTAGAATCCAGATACAAGAGCATCAGAGATCAGGGTCCTTTTGCGATTGTTATTACATATGAGAGAATAAAATAAAAAAAACCAAGGGTTCTCTGCCCCAGAGAACTACAGTTGAACTAAGAGCTCAAATTTATCTGTTAGTGACTTCAGCAGAATTACTCCCAGGGGATTCATTTATCCTGGGATGCACAGAGATTGCTGACGGTTGACAGCTACATTAGCTCCCTTTCTTCTTTCGGTGGTTGCATACGATAAGAGAGAAACATCTTAATATAGTATAAAGAGTTTTGTTGTGTGAGTTTGTGAAAGTAAATTATATGGTTCACTCCAAACAAGTGCTACACTGAAATATAGGTTTATTCTGCATAGCCTATACCACTAATTTAGGAACATTTTAGTGAGTTTTATAACAAATCCTTAAGAGTATTATCATATACTTTTTTTTTTTTTTTTTTTGGTAAAACCTACAGACTTAAAAACTCTGGATTGTATTCTTAGCTGGGCAGGACAGATCTTTAAGCTATGTGTGCATCCTTGATGACAGTAGATGGGTTTCTCTGCTTTAAAGGGTATTGTATAGCAACGATCTCCAGGGCCATTTCACTGCCACTGCAAGGTCATGCTTGCTCTTTGTCATCCTTGAATGATGTCCAGCAAACTTGCTACTAGTCAACATCAAGGCTGATGGTGCAGACAAAGTCATGAAGGATACTCGTACATTTCACCCAAATTCAGGAGTGTCAGTTACCCAGACACTGGGTAACTCTGCAGTTTTTATAATTGCCTGTATATCTGCTCTTATTTTGTTGTTACAGTTAAATAGAAATTACATCCACATTTACACTGTACTCTTTTCTTAACATTAGGTTCTGCTTCACCATAGCTAAAGATTTTTCCAAGACTTTTCCAAGATAAATGCAAAGCAAATGACATTTTTTGAAGGCTCAATCTAAAATATCAAAAACAGCATTCACAGGATTTTTTTTGCCATATTCCTAGGTTGTCTTCATTTTTTTTTTTTTTTTTTTTTTTCACTTCTGGCCTTGATAGTTCAAAATGGGTGATATCAGAGAAATTGAAAGGATGATCAAGGAGACCCAGATAAATTTTTGTACTATCGAATCCCCTCTATGACCATGTGAGAATGCCAGAAACTGAAGATCTATTTTGTCATCTTACTCATATACTTTAGTACCTTTATGGCATATTCCCATTAAATGGATTGATTATAATCAGTGAATGCATATTCATTTTCTTGATCACTTTGTGAAATAATTTCTTTATTTTTTTTTAAATTATAATAGTCAGACTGCTAATAAAATATTAGAGGCAGTTTAGGATTTACCTCAAGATCTTGGCACCTATGAAAAATATCCACATTTTTTTGCTATTAAGATACCATTTGCTGTTCAAAATATTCTTGCTTTAATGAGGTAGTTATAAAACTGTGACTGATTATCAGATTGTTCTCTCTGTGAAAACTGCAGGTTCTTGATTAACCAATGAAATTCTTCTGAAAAAAATTAGTATTAACTGTTTCATAAACAAGCACATTTCATTTGTAATTCCACCTGTATAATGCCATAGTAATCAAAAGATAGCATAACATACGCATAATAGTATAGATTTAAATACTTACAACAAGAGTTGTCATTTGCAACAAAAAATTCTGTGTGGGATTCTTCAGAATTTGTACACCTTTTTCCACTGTTAGTTAAGATTAAGTAATTAGTATTGTAAAACTATATATCGATCACAAAAGTGTCCATCATATAACTGTGCATAGCTGAGTTTTATCACCTGAACCTATACAAACAAAATATAGTTTAGTAGAACCAAATGCATGGTCATATATATCTAGGAACAAACTCATACTTACAGCATAAAGAACTGTGCTTTGGTAAAGGGTGAGTAGAAAGTATTTAAAGGTCGCAGTGGACAAGCAATTAAACATGAGGTCCCAACAGCTACTGTGGCAATGGAGGCTAGTGTCATCTTGGAGTATTATAAATGAGAGTAGTGTGTCAGAATGCTGCATTCTACCTTTGCTGTTCATTTTTTAAAAAGATGTTAAAAATTGGAAAATATTCAAGAGCGAGCCACAGAAATTAGTTGGGAGATGGAGAAAATGTCTTATATTGCAAGATTTTGAGATTATCAAATGAAGAATCTGTGTTGAAAGTGTATACATACTTTACAAAGTGAGAGATGCTAAGTGCCAAAGGAAGGACTAGCCAATCTGTCAGAAGAAAACATCTCAAGAACTGGTGGTGTTCAGAAGAAGCAGCCAGATAAATTCAAATTAGAATTGAGGCATGTATTTTTTATGCTGCAACCAACTCCAAATCAAAATGGTAGATCCTCCCTCTCTTGATGCTTTACAGAGATCTAGATGCCTTTCTGTAACCTGTGACTGTATAGAGGACTGCGCAGACATAACTGGGTGAAATTAGATAACTTGTATTATACAGGATGTCAGTGGTCTCTTCTGACAATAGAAAATGTTGAATAAACCTGTGAGGATATGCAAAGAGCTGATGGCAGATGTGGAGTTGAGGCAGAACCCTTTCCCTGAAAATATCCAGTTAGCAGCTCCCCCATCCATCTCACAACTCCAGCTAGCTGCCTCTGAACAGCAATAGTCTATGAATGGCAAATAGATGGTCTTTGTAGTATCTTGTATAATATATTTTTCAAAATATTCTTATGAATTGCAAATAGAAATATTGGCTTTAGTAGCAGGGTTTTCCTTCTTAATAAGACATTAGTGCAGATGGATCCTGGTCAAAAGGTTTTGGACTGACTCCTTGAGGAATTTCAAGTTGCCTGATTTTGCCTTTGCCTGGTAGGAAGTAGTTTCAGAGGGGATATGCTAAACAAGAACCATCTGGAAAACTAATTCAGGCTTCTTCAATGTTTTGGTATTATCCATCACAAAATAGATCCTTTTTACAGAACTCCTTTCAGCAATTAATGTAGATCAGTATTAAAGGAACCTTCTTATTAAATGAGTGATACTACAGGAATCTGTATTATTATTATTATTATTAGACATACACTAATGGCTTTGTGGTACAGCCATTCTGTAAAGAAACAGAAAAAAACCCCAGTAATGTTCATGTCTGTAGCTTAAGTTCTGTTTTTTATGTCTTTGGAAAGAGATTTAGTTGTAAAACGTAAAATTATCAGATGAGTTAATAAGTAATGAGTTGCTATTTTTGTGTAGTTACCATTAATAAACATCAAAATAATTTAAAATATTGGTGACTACTGCAAACAGTCTATTCTTCACTGTAAATAGTCCCAAAACTATCAACAAATGTTTTATTTGTCCAAAATACCCCAAAGGTAGTCCTTAGTAATCACTGAGTATTGAAGCTTTGTAAGAAGTGGTTGTGAAGGTGTTTAATACATTCTGCAGTTCTAACACATTTTTTGTTCGTCTCACAAACTGGTTTCATGGGGGATGAATCTGTTGTGTATCCCAGACTTTTTATTCTTGATGACTGAAGCTGATGCTTTTGCGATACTCCATGTATAGCAGCTAAGATTCCTCCCAGAATCGGGCTTGTGAAATCCTAGTTTTCAGTTTGGTCCTGCTAGATCTTTCTTTTGTATGAACTTCCTTGTTTTTCCAAACTTTGATTTTTTTTCTGAGATATGAGATACATAAAGCATACGGTTGTGATCTCAATCATTTTCATCATAGGAAGACCTCATTCTCCTTTACAATAAAAAAATAAACTCAGGAATAGCTGAGTTATTGAACACATTTGGAACTTAATTAATGATCAATGTCTAAAATAACTGCAATTGAGTACTTACCCCCATCAAACCACTGTCCCTCTCCATCACCCACTTAACTGACCCTGCAGTTTGGCCTCCTCTATTTATCTGCTCTGTCTGGACAGGGCCATAGAACTTGAAGAGCTATGCTAAAGCTGAGGGGTTGCTGTAATCTTTGTTATATGAATAAGTCTCTAAGGAGAAACAAATACATCCGACTGAGTAACTATGCAGACAAATCTAAAAGGGACAGAACTTTGTGAATGCATAAGGTTCAAAATGTTTTTTTCTAGAGGTAGAGGTTGAAATGCTTCCAAGAAAATGCTGTAGACTTGCTGGTATGTCAGCAGCTTTCCCCTGCTTCAAGCTAAAGAAGCTGCTATTGAGAGGTTTTGTGCCACTGAAAGAAAATTCTTTAATGAAATATTAATGTGTTACAGTGCATTTCCAGTATGTTATGAACCATTAACAAATTAAAACAAAGCAGTCAATTTAAAGTAGGGCTTGTGACACATTTCCTTTTCTGTTATTTGCTTGTTTATTTTCTGCTGTGGAATGTGTTGATTCATAGTTCTGCTGGTTACCAGCTTAATCTGCACCAGTCTATTCTGCGACATGTCTCTGTGTATGTGTGTCTATATGTTCAAAAGCACTTAAGGACATTCCCATTTTCTCACTGTTGGGTAGGTAAACAATGTTTGGTTATATGTAATAGTGTCATTTGTTTCTTTTGGGAAAACAGTACTTTTCAAAAGTATTGATCAATGGTAAGTGCAGAACTGTTCAGTCTTCAAAACCTTCCCTGCTATGCTATGTTTGTCCTAATCTAGTACAGGGGGGAAAAAAAGAGTAAGAGTCTATTTTCCACGTTTCTTTTTTCTGCTTGCTATCGTTTAAAAAGCAGCTTTGAACCTTGTTCATGGCTTTCCCAGATTTTGCTGTTAGCTGCCAAGTCCCTGTCAGATTGAAATTGAAACGGCAGAAAAAAGATTTTCAACATACTTTTTCTGCAATTTTTTTCTGTCTTTCACCTCTAATGAAATGACCTTTAACTGCCCCCTCATCCTACACTAAGCAATGCTGAGTTTTATACCCTAAATTTCAACTACTTTATTAAATTAGCTACAAAATGGATATTTAAAAATGAAAACAAAAGTAATTTAAAAAGTGTGTATGAAGCTTTGCAATGATTGTATTTAGATGCATTGCTGAACTTTTTTACTTCAAAAACAAAGACCTCTGCACTTGAGAGACCTTGCCTCTTACTCAGTGCTCAGCCAAATATACATAATATTTTATTATAACAGATCATTGTAGAGCTAGCCTCATTTAGATTTTACTGTATTTATATGTATATATCTAGTTATCACTTCATGCTTTAAATCTGTGGTCGTCTGCCATGAAATAATTGCCTTGTTATTGAAAAAATGAATTGGTTTAGCTACTTCAATTCAGTGTTAGGCTCTTACATCCTAATAGAGTATATATACAAATTGCTTATTGAAATACACAGTACGAGAAAGTCAGACTTACCAGCTCATTCTATTTTTATACCTTATACAACGTTCAACGCTTTACTCTTGATGAAATGTGCTTCAGTCCCTTGTTGCACTATCTAATGTGCCAGTATTTCTTGCTACATTAATTTTTCCTCTGTATGGTCTTTAATGGAAAAGATGCTCACCAGCGTAAATATCTCTAAAGCTAACAGTAAAAAAATACTTAAATAAATAACAGATGCACAAGGGAACCATGGGATAAGTATACAGGAGGCACAGAGTCATAATCACATGTCTGAACTACTTGACCCATTATTGGCATGTAGCAAAATACACACTAGTAATTATGTGGGTATCCCCCATGCCCACACGTTTCTGAACTGGATCAACGTATCTCTAACATTGTAAATATTTGTAAGGAAACTATGAGTTTGGAGGTATTACATCTGATAAATTGTGGTATGACCTGTAAGACACATGTATGTAAGAATCTATACACACATAACCCACATGATTTTACGTGACTGTGATGCTTATCAAAGAAAAGATTTAATGGGACTGGCTAGAGCCACCACACAGCACAATGAGGTACCACAATTTTGCCCATCAGATTCCAACAATGTATCACAACCCTGACTTTTCACACCACCAGGATTCCACTCTGGGACATCTCAAGAAAAAACTTCACAAACTTAATTGTGTTGTTATTCATGTCAGTAAAAGTCTAGAAGCTTACAGGATGTGATAACAACCTTTTATTTTCCTTTTCTACTTGTAAGCTAAGTCAGGGCCTTTATCTTAGTTTAGATATGAAAAAGAGAATATCATGTTAGCCTGGTAAATGGTCTTCCTCAGTATCTTTTCCTAGATAGCATTTAATTGAAAAAAATGTAGAATATGTGCAGCGATGGTATAAGAATTTATAGAGGAACTAAAAGCAAATCTCACTCATAGCTTTATTTGATATGCTATTTAGCTGATAAATCTACCACTGAGCCTCTACTTTTTGTTTGGTTGTTGCATTTGAAAGGTTTTTCTGGTTCACTGGATATTACTCTCCATCATTTTAGAAATTTTTACAAGGTGTTTTACCTTTTGTATTATGAAATGTCTTTGTATTAAGATCCAAAACACAATAACGAAAGTACAAATAATTTTTGTTATAGCAAATGACTCCTTGGATTGCCAAATATTATTTGCTTAGCAGAAATCAGGCCATGAAGATTAAATGTTTTCAATGAATAAGGATAAAATTTGTGCTTGGTTTTATCTTCCATTCTGTATTTTTATTTGTTTGTTCTTCAGAAAACACAATGTTACTAATTGGTTAATTACTATTAATATGTACAAAAGACATTGCACACTGAATAGAGAACAACTTTTGAGGTTTTAGGACAACAGGAAAAACTGAGATAAGGAAACCATCTTTCTTATCCTTTTCTCATTATTTTTGAGAATTGGGCTCTTACTACTGTTTTTCTGCTTGGAAGATTTTTGAGGCATGCTTCAAAAAATCAACAGCTATGAAAAATAAGAATATGTGTAAGAATAGAAGTGAAAGCATCTCTTTTTTATGGTGCAGAGTAGGTATGCACAAACATTATGCCACATAATAGTCACAAACGAAAAGCTGGATAATGTAGTTATAGTTTACTTTGATGAGGGCCTCTGCACTGCTGGGCTGTCCCAAGAGCAGTTCCAGAAAATGCTGTCTGCTTCATACTAGTGAGAAATGACAAGGATTTTGCATTTGTCTTAATCTTCCTCTGTACCTTGATGGTCTATTAAAGTTTGCTGTGTCCTAGGCCCAAAATCATACATGATGGAGACTAAAAATGGGGAAATGATAAGGAGGTATGTAGACGTGCAGGATAGGAAGTTGGTCCTTTGGCTGCAGAAGGCTGCCTGGCCTCATAAGAATGGTTATCCTGAGTGTTTACAGTGCAGATGAATGTTGGATCTGTGCATAACACTTAAGCTGATCCTAGGATTTACCTGAAAGTGACTATTACTTGGATTTTTGTGCATCTTCAAGCAGTGACAGACAGTGCTTTTTTCTAAACCATTGTACCATTTTTTGTCTTTTATGTACCTCTAGAGATGTTCTTAGTGGCAGCAGTCCCCATGGCCAGAAACCACAACATCTAGAGAGCCTTCTCTTTTTTCTTGCTTTTCTTTGTTTCTGTCAGTTTTCATCTTTGGAGATTTTCTTGAATTAGCACGTACTAACAAATGCTTCTTAAGGAGGAGAACATTGTTAAATTTTTGTTTAGACAAATGCATACAGCAAAATCTTTCTCAAGATGCAACTACAGAGAGCCAAGATACAGAGAACTGTAGATAGGCCGTAAGAAATGGGAATCATGGTACTGGACATCCATTTCTTCCTATGTCGTTAACTCACAGTGAGTGTTTTTAGATGTAAAAACCATCAATTCTGCTTCCATGTGTGTATAAATGGACTTGTTGATCGTTGACTACCTCTAAGAAGTGTTGTGATGAATATAGCTAATTACAAAATAATAACTAACTAATGGTAATGTGTTTTTGAAGAATCCTAGTATAATTTAAATATGACTTCTTTAAATCCTCATATATTAATATCCACAGGGTTCACAAGGTTAAACAGACATTTAAATAAATGGCAAGCCACTTATTATTTACTGTTTTAAAATACAACATGTCAATGTGTGGCTTAATAGTATTGCTAATATCTATAGTCAGACAACTTATGTATTAATAGCCATTTGGAAGCCATACTTGGTGTCTGTCAGAATATAAAAACAAAGTAATAATTTTAAAACTAAGAAATCTGACAAAACTTGGGTGCAAACCAGTTTCAGCTTAACAAACAGAAACTTTTCATCTTGAAAATTATTTTTTTTTAAATGCTTTTTTTGCAGCATTTTGAGCTCTAATTTGATGCTGTAGAACTACAGCTCTTCCATGAAGTGGGCTTCACATTCATTCCCATAACCATTGGCCTCAACACTCCTCATCCACCCTGTCCTTCACTACAGAGATCTCAGTAGCCTTTCTCAGATTGTTAAACTGTCTCGTCTTTCATCTCCCTTCTTTGGGATTATCAAGTAGGTCAAGCTTTTGTAATTCAAGAGTAATTCTGGTTTGTGGTGACTCTATCATCACATAAAAGTGAGGAAGAAATAGTACTGTGGCAGCATTTATTGCTTTGCATGCATCCCCCACCATGCTTGGATTCAGTGGCACTGGTAGTGAAGGTGAGACTACTGCTATTAGTATGAAGAGTAAGTAAATGTAGATCTCAGCCAGAATGTGTTAGTTGCTGTTTTGGTAAAGCATCTCAGAAGTTTTCCTGAAAATGAAGCACATATTTTGTGTGTAACAGTTGTAGTGCACAGCCTTGAGGGTTGATTCCTAAGCTTGAAGGCACAGCTGTGTTTCACATATAATGCCTGAAAGATTATGGCATTATAAAATTTCTCAAAACAGAGGTTGAAATTAGAGACACTTTTTATAGCTTTAGGTGGGAATTTTCTAGCTGTTTTAACCCAGTAGTTCTTCTGTACTAAGATGTCAGTTCAGCTGGTAATTGAACTTGCTATTCCTTCAAGACTGGTTTGCTTTTTCTTCTCCTGTTTTTACAGTTGCACGCAGTCTTCTGCTTTGTAATACTTCTTATTTTTCTCAGAAGTGCTGGAAATTGAACTATCTGAACTGTTCAAATGTGGGAATATGATCTAGAAAAATGCTTTTAAAGAATGCTTTTAAATATTACATGGAGATCAAGGAAGTAGCTTTTTGGTGTGCTAACCTATTGACAAACCCAAGAAACAGAAATTCATTTGTTTCCTTCTCTGTTGCTAAGATCTAAACACGACCTGTGGTCGGCTGATCAGATAGGGCTTGGAAAGCATCTAATGAGTATTAGTATATTTTGTATTTTAATAAAACCAGGATGATTGTTTGCTCCTTATTTACTGTGGCAAAGAGTTATAGTGGTGGTACTTCTCATCTCTCATTCAAAAAGGAATTGACAATTAAAAAAATGTGAAGGTTTTTTGTATTTATCTTTGTTATATTTTAATTTCAACTATTTAAGTTTTATTATTCTATTAAATTGATGGTATATACTTTTCATTTTGAAGGCAATATAGGAAAGCATGAGATATTTTAAAATACATTTAACATGTAATTTCATTGCCCTGGACTAACCCAACAAAATAACTTATCTCCTAGACAGATGAACTTACCTTTGGCAGCACCTCATTACAATTACCCTAGGAATATCATTGGGGTATTCAATGTCCAGATAGTGAATTAGTTTCCTAAATACTCAGGGTTCAGAAAAAATTTGGGCTTCTGCCCCAGTATAATCTGTCTGCAGATCAGATTCATCCTCTGCCAGGAATCCTGATTGTGGAGCTTGAGAGATTTTTGATCTTTGGTGTGATATTTAGATCTTTCCTGTGAGTTTGTTATCCAGACCATGGTCTCCAGTTCATCCCAAGGAACTGTTGTTAGTCTCTTCACTTAGAGCCTCTTGGGCCAAAGGGTTTTAAATGCTCATTGTTTGATCTGTGGCAAGACTGAATCACCTTCCTTGGGTTAATATCCAACAGGACAATTTTCTGCTTTGATCAAAGTAACCTTTCTCTAGTCTGCCTTCTTGGGAATACTCTAATGAAATTAAAATATGTCCAGAATCAATACTTTATTCCCCGAGTTTCCCACCTGTGACCAGGGACTCTCCTAGTGATGGGTGTGAAGTATCTGGAGATCTGGTAACCCAAAAAACAAACACTCTCTCAAACTGGCCTTTAGGAAGGTTCCTCAGAGCAGGACACACCATCTACTTTGGCTACCTTTGAACTAAATTAACTCCTTCTCTGCCTGACCTTGTGTGGGCTGCAGCACCCTACTGACTAAGATCTTAAACTGGGAGAGTAAGCACAGTTGTTAGAGATGTTCACAATAATTTGCATTAACAAGAGAAGTATTATAACTTAACCAACCTTTTATGGCTGTAAAACTTTTTTACTGGTTCACAAGAAAAGAGGAAAAAATAAAAAGAAGTGTTTACAGTATCTACTTTTTCTAGCAAACCCCTTCTGTTGTCAGCAACTCAGGAGTCATCTAGAAACACTGTCAGAACACCTTAACTTGGCACTTCTTTAGGCACTTAAGAATTAGAGGAATGTGAACAGAATACTTTTAAACCTTAAAAATTATCACTTCTAGGAATAGGTAAAATTTAGGGCTAGAGCAGGAAGGATTACAGCTTTTCTGAATGTATGCCCTTTGGAAACTCAGGCTATTATTTTCTAAAGGTTAAAGTATTTTTGCCGTACAACAGCTGCTTCATTCAGCAGCTTGCCCTAGAGTGGCAAAGTCTAGCTTTGGATGATCTGTTTCTGGAAGTTTAAGGTCAAACTGGTCTTTCCAAAATCTGAAGTGAAGGTGCCCATGAATATACTGTGCAAGGAAAGCTCTAGCCAAATAGGTTGTGCAAATGGCCAGGCAACCTAGGCATGTTTTCAACTGAATGAGCCTTTTCTGTGCTAAGTAAAAATACATGACCTTCTGTAGGTGTCTTTATCTACAGAGCTCATTCATTTCTAAAACTTTAGGACCATGAAAACAACACTGCTGATTTAGTTACTGGCCCTGAAGTAGACAAACAAAAAAGTCCCAACCCAAAATGAAACAAAAAAGACCCACTTCTGGAGTTTTCCTACATGAATGTCGGTTATTTCAGAAAGCACTACATAACAAAACTATTGGCAGACTTAAAGACAAGCAACACTGTGCATGGGTAACTAGTGCTTAATCATGAAAATCTGTATGTCACATGCATGAATTCCTAGAAAATTTATTTTGAGCAGTTTTCTGAAGATGTTGCTTGTTTAGTATGAATGTCACAAGGAAACAGTATTTCACAAGCAATTACTGGAAAAGCTGAGATACAGTGAATGAGTGGAACCTTTTAATAAAATTCATTATTGATATAGCTGGCTTTATTCTGATTTTTTTCAAACTCTAAAATCAGCTTTTCTTTAAAAATAATATAAAATATTGCTTCATAATGAGATGTCATCTGTAGTTTTACATATACCGTAATATGCTTTCTAATATTCCACAATTTCTAGCCATGCCTGTATATATTGAAGTGCCCTTAGCTTTGCCTCAGGCCCTTAGTACCTCCAGCTGTTATATTATTGGCTGATTTACTGGGAAAATAAAGAGTAGAAATACATAAATGAACATTTTTGTTGCTACCTAATCAGCAGAAAAGAGATTATTTTCTCTCTCTGAAGCAGCAGATACTTCTTTTATAAATATGAAACATTTACAATCAGAAGCAGTCTTATGAGCTGACAATGTACTGTAGTCTGAATCTTTCCAGAATTACATTTAAAATACAGTAGTACCATAATTATTAAAATGAATTTGTGCCTTAAATAACCAAAATTAAATTCCATAACTACAGTGCAAATTATTTAGGTGAATTAAACTCGGATGTCTCACCCTGTTCAGTATTTAATTGCAACAAATTTGAGCTGGGTCCAGGACGTGTGTTAAAAAAAAAAAAAAAGAAAAAAGAAAAAAGAAAGAACTCATGACATCCCTCCATATCAAAATGTTTTGGTAATCATTCTGTTTAAATAGTAACATTTTATTTTTTTAAGCACTTAGATTCTTGATCTGAATCCATATTCATGGAGGTCTGCTGTAATCCACTTTACCACTTAATGTTGCAATTCAAATGTTCAGTAAGAAGCAAAGCCCTCCAGAATAAAGCATGAATATTACCGTGTGGGGCTGTAAAGAGAAGACTATTAGAATATATCACCAACACACTAGGGGACCATTTAGTGCACTGCTCTAAATACATCATTTAATTACAATGGAGACATTACTTCATGTTTCTACTGATGTAAGTATTATTAGAATTCATGATATTCGCAGGCTACTGTGGGCCATTACATTGGCCATAAGCTATTCCATAAGATTTACTACTAAAGGCCCGCAAGGGTATTTGAGCATTCATGGATTCTGTGGCAGTAGGCTTTTATCTAAGACACATAAGTGAGGGACAACCGAGTTATTATCTCTAAGAAACATAGCTTAATATTTTGGATTCTAAAGGTTAAGGTACCATAAATCCTGAATTACTCTGAGATATCACATAAAAAGACATTTTTATTTTATTTTACTCTACTCTGCCTCTTAAAATATTTTATGATGGCAGTTTCTAGAGTTGTACCATGTTGTTTACATTCAGTCCCTGGATGCATCAAAACCACTGACACAGCATTTCCTTTAAACTGCTGTAATGGAGGCAAAACACATGCAGGGGACATTCCCCCCATTTCTGCTCTCTCATACATGGTGTTCCTGGCATGATTAGTCTGTTGCCCTGAGAGTCACTGCAGCCTTTCCTACCCCATGAAGGGTCTTGTTAGTGAAGTAGTGGGCAGTGTCTGGCAGGTCGCATTGGAGACAGGGGGACCACTGTGCATGAGGAAAAGTAAATACAAATCTATGGCATTTTGAAGCAGATAGCTTTAATTGTCAGAGATTAAACACTCTTCTGCTGAAGCTGGTAATGTAAAAAGAAGTGTGACATTTTCTTCTCTGAATAGGTCTATAGACCTCTAGCAGTACATGGTGTTAGCCAGGTATTCAAATATATTTCTTAATTATGACAGTAAACAAGCAGCTTGTATTTAACACTGCTCCTCCAAAACAATTCAGACTTCCTATGTTATCATTAAGAGTCATTATCAAGTTTCTTTATGTGTATAAACACAGCGGTACTTCATTTCATGCAAATATCACATTGTGTATTACGTAGAAGGATGGGTCGGTTTTTCAGCTGGACCACAAGTGCTGCTGGTGCAGTGCAGAGCTGCCAGCCAGGCCAGCTCCCTGCCCGCTTGGCCAGCAGGCATCCTCATGCTGTGGCCACGTGCCTGCTGCTCCAGGCAGGAGTGCAGAGCATGGCCCAATCTTTCCTTCAAGGAGCACAGTGCAAGTAGACAGGTCTATTATGTGCAAGTTCAAACAGCAAGCAGTGATTCTTTGGTAACCAACCCAGAAAGTTTGCCCAATTAGTCAGTCTGCTTGATTTCATGTCTGGATGTTGAACTTCATTGGCTTATGTGGATAATATTGGGCATATTATCCTTGATTAGTTCCTCTAACATTGGATGTGGCTCAAGAGTATTTTCTGTAACAATCATAACAACCTGTGCACAAATTACCTTAGAGTTCAAGGTAAGTTAAAATTGTTTTATGAAAGATACACAATCAAAGAGATATCTGCTTGTAAATTCTCCAGGACAAGAATTATCCTTCTTCTCCCTTCCCTGCTTTTGTCTTGGGACCATTGATTGCTAGAGCTCAAGAAGTGGTAACTGAAAGGAGGGAGTCCTTTGCAGTTTTGTACTGATCAGGAGGGCTGACGAGAACTTTCCCTTCAATAGACAGAGGTACAAAAAGATTGGTCTTGTTAAATGTTAAATAAACAACGAGCTTGGTTTTGTTTTGGTTTGGTTTGGTTTTTTTAATGAAAATATGAAGTCTAGGATTTACACTTGTTTTCTGTTAGCTTTACTTGGTGCACACTAGTTATCCTAGCTTAGTTTTCTCTGTTGTTTTAATGGCTAAAGAGCTGTGTTGGGCCGAAGATCAGTCTAGATCCAGAGAGCTGGTTCTACTTTTTCATGAACAGCTTCAAATCCAAAGTATTATCTGAGTGTATCTGTGAAGCAACAGACTTCACAGAAGTATGTATTTTTTCTTGGGCTGCTCTAGAACCAGTGCAGCATTTGAGAGTGGTGGGCTGCCTGCATCATGCCAGAAGTATGTGAAGTGCCATAGAGCAATTGCTTGGGTTGCCTTTTGTTCCAGTAGTTGAGTCCGCTGAGGACTGAAATTGATTTTCCTTATGTTAGCATGTGAAGGCTCTGCCCCTTGACCCGCTGCCGGCGAGCGTGCAGGGCACAGAAAGGCTGCAGCTTTGCAGAAGTAAGCAGCACTACGCCTCTTATCACCGGCACATTCTTCTTCCGAAATTGTTCTCTCCCCTGTGCTTTTCCTTTCTACCCTGTTCTGCTCTTTGCACTGATGCTGGACTGTCCAATAAATATTTTGTATGCCTGAAACAATATTTTTTTCTTGCAATAGCATAATATTTTTAAAAAGTAGAAGTGGTTGATCTGTATTCATGAACCAGAGATAATATTGTTGAGTGCAGTCAAGCACACTGCCAGCAATTGGTAGTATGGGCCATCTACTCTACACCATTATTTCTGTGCAGCTTAATCCCATATAAGACATCCTGCTTATATGTCAGTTTTGCCAGTGGTGATGCAATGATATGTAAAACTGGGGAAAGTGAACAGGGACTACAATTGTAAAAACAAGCTCAGTGATGACCTATTCAGACTCTTGGATAGAAAGACCACTGCTCATGCTATAAATATCTTCAAAAAGTGATGAAATACATATTTTGCTGATGAGCCAGTTGTTTTCGTCCCCTTTTCTCAAAAATATTAGATGTTGGTAATTCCTTCCCTCTTCCTCAGTTTTGGTGCTGTACTTAACTGCCTCGTAGTTTATGTCCTACTGCTGGCCGGGAGACTAATTCCCACAGAAATGATGTTGTCACCACTGTGATTAACCCAGTTCTCCAAAATCATGTTGGCTTGTTGGGGTCTTTGAATCTGAATTTGTCATACTCTGCATGGGATTTTTTTTTTTTTTCATTTTGAAATTCCACAAAACATACAAACACATCTAGACTGGAATATTAAAACATATTTGTGACTTTTTACCTGTTAGGAGGAAAAGAGGGAGAACGTGCTAAATCAGGAAGAATAAGTCATGTTTCAATGTCTGCTCTCAGTAGGTGGCACTCTTTCCTCTGAGTATGTGCCGAGTTAAAATCTCAGCAAGTCTGTTCCCAAGGTTCACGTTTTAACTCAGAAGCAAGAGTGAGATCCGGCAGTTTGTGGTTGCTGAAGGCTCATAGCACTTTTTGAAAGAGATGTATCATTCCTTTTCTGTGTCCTGGTAATTTTCCGTACTCTTTTAATTGAAATCTATATGTCTGTGTTTTCTCTGTAGTTTCAGGAAGATTTGTTGCTCGTAGTATTTGCCACCACCACCAGCAAAAAAGAATTGACATGACATATGTCCACTTGCAATGACTGACAAGGTCTTCACCAGAGATGGTTGCGTGTCAATAATTAGTGAAGTTATTTTCTATCCTTTACAGAGTGTAAAATATTTTTGGTCTTTTGATAGGCTTAGATACACCCTACAAATACAAGATTTCACTTATTTAGCTGTTCTTATTTTTTAACAGTGAGGTAATAAAGGAGTAGGGTTTTCCACTTTTGGAGGTTTAAATGGACTTGACACTACCAAAAATGAATGTCTATATGCATTGATAATAATTTGAATTTTTTTCTTTGCTGTGCAATGTAGAGGGTTGACATTGCCATTCTTATTCAAAACCATTCACAAGGAGAAAAATTACATTGAAAAGCAGAAGAAAAATGGGGAGGGAGGGGAAAAGAGAGAAAAAAAGAGTGCAAGAATGTTGTGTCACCTCTTAATGCATCTTAAATAGAAAGAACATATTTTTCAATAAGGAGGGCATCAGGTGGACTTTATATGCCATCTTTTGCACAAGTGCTGTTCTCAGTTAGAGTAACATGAGCTCCACCTCTGTACATGACAGAAGATGTAGATATTTGCAAAATTTAGAGCACAGTGATGTAAAAAGCTTCCGGATGAACAGGAATGTTTCACTCAAAGAGGTGACCTTTCAGATTGTAAAGGTAATCGGTATAGTCATGGGAACTGGATTTTTAAAAAATTCTTATTAAACATGCAACAACTTGTCTGTATTTGTGTTCTACTTCCTCCATTAATTTTCCCTACTGGCTAAGCTACAGAAGAAGAAAGTGGGTTGGGAAAGTTAAGATTCTCTCCAGTGGTGAAAAAAAAGCACACAAGCAGTCAAAATAAAGGTCTTTACATGGAGTTGGAGAATGATTAAGACCTCATTGAAGCAAATCATCACTCTGGAAACAGAGACCAGCAACCACTGAAGACCTAGGTGATAATTCTTCCTCTCCTTTGGGTGACTACTCTATGAAGACTTCTGGAAAGAAAGCTTCTGGGAATTTGACAAAGCAGGGATCTTAAAAATTTGGGAAAGCAATGACCGTTTTGACTGAATTTTCTCTGCTCTGTGCTGACCTCCCTCCTTTTGTATACAGTGCTTTCACTTTGGGTCCTATCCATACATCCCTCTGACCTTTCTGCATTCTTTCTTTGTTACACTCATCCTGCATTTGACTGTTTCTCCTTCTCCTTCCCCAAGGGATCTTATGCCATTTGGCACTCTTGCTCTCTTCCCTGGTCATTTGTTCACCTGCCATTACTGCCTGTCCTATTGGTGGAAATCACTGGTGCCCAGTCTCTCTGGCTTGTTCCAGTAGTGTTCTCCAAGCCCTTTTCTAAAAAGTGTTAATGTTATGTGCCTGCACTGAACATTTGAGTTATGTAAGTTTTCCTTCAAGTAGCCTCTAAAAGAGTGGTATGAAAGAGAGTAGGCTTGGGAGAGTTTCTTTTACCTGATTACAAGGAACTAATCATTGGTGAGCTCTGTGTGATGCTCTGGTAGCAGGTGTAATTTTGAAGGGTGTACTCTTTTCTGAATATTTCCCTCATGTAACTGGTGGGAGCCACGGACCCCTGAAAAACTTGAACCTCACACTCTGTTATTATTGCCAGGACAGGTATATTAAACCACAGCATGCACCCAGCTTTTATTTGAAAATCAACTAAGATGCTAATTTGGTGGTACAGATAAAATTGTCCAGTGTCACACTGGGAAGAAAAAGTAGGATGATTTAAGGGCCTTGATAGATGTCTGTGTGTTCTGAGTTGATTTTTTTTCATCACATGTGGCTAATTTCCATTCTCTTTAACTAGAGTCTGAGATACTTCTAAATTTAAATGTGGCCTCTTACCAACTGTGGTGTCTTTTGTTTACATATGTATGCAGTAAATCTGAAAATTTTTTTGCAGTACCTCTGTGTTCATACAATCATGATAAAAAAGACATACACATTTCTACTAGTATTACCATAACTTAGGAACAAAAGTTAAAGCCTTAGGGAAAGAGAGTATTGACCTTGTATCTGTGATGCAGGAAAGCGCAGCTCATCAGGATGCAAGTTTTGCCCCTCCCCTCTCTCTCTCTCTCCCTCTCTCTCTCTCTCTCATATTTTGATTTTCTTTCAGTTCTTTCTCTTCAGGTGTTTTCTATTGAATAGTCCTAAGTAGTGCAGTGTCTGTCTCTGGAGTCAGATTATTATATGTAGTATGTAATAAAGAACATAGAAAATCCTGCTTCACGTTGCAGTCAATAATTACAGTAGTTCAAAAGAAGTCCAAGAAATCATTATGTTTAACTTGTGTGTATTTTTCTATATTCATCATATTTAAAAGAACTTATAAACTGCATGAGCAAGAATGAAAAATCACTGTGTTCAGGAACTTAGTTTTACAGATGACCCACCCTACTGCAAGTAGGTGCACCCTTTACGTTTGTAGGCAATTCATATCAGATACCAACATCCATAATAATTATGGACAATAGAAGTGGTACAGCATGAAAAAAAGTCATGCAGGATAAACTGCATCTTAGGGCAAATGGACAATGCATAAGTTTTATGCACCACTTCAGCCTTACTTGGCCATGAATAGTGTTTTTCATGGAGTGTATTTTTTTATATATCATTAGCATAAATAGAGAATCATAAAATCATAGAAACACTGCCAAGTCCACCACTAAGCCATGTCCCTAAGTGCCATATCTACACATCTTTTAAATACCTCCAATGATGGTGACTCAACCACTTCCCTGGGCAGTCTGTTCCAATGCTTGATAACCCTTTAATATTAAAAAAAATAAGTCTTTACACAATGTAAAATGACATAAGTCTATTAATTGCTAGGTAATTATACCTATTTAAATCAGCTGAGAGGCTTACTGCAAATGAAAAAGAGAAAGAAACAAAAACACCTTTACCACAGTTCAAATAGTATCTTGAATTCTGTTAAACATAATATCTCGGGTAGAATTCTGCACCTACTAAACTCTAAAAATAATGCTATTTTATTTTCAGGTTTTTTCATTTTTATGTCCTTGCCACATCCAGTCTTATTTCAAATTGCTGATTCTTGAAGAAACAAAAATATAAACCACATAATTGGTATTTTATTCCGCATAGAACTGGCCTTTGGGGACCAGATGAGACCATACTTTCAAAAAAAGCACCAAACAAAATGTCCACAGATATTCTGCTGTTTCCTGTTATATAGAATAGTTACCTCCTTTCCTACTGCTAGAGCCCAGCTTATGAGCCTGCCCTCAGTAAATTAAAGGAAAAAACACTTTCTTCAGATGCCATTCCTCTGTATGCACTCATGTCTCCAAGGTTTAAGATCTAACAATCCTCTAACAACTTGGCCTGGAAAGATGAATAGCTTTTAAAACATTGTGTAGATTGTATTAATTGGGAAGGGAGTAATGGGTTTAGAATAACTGGAACGTTTTTTAAACAGCTTGATTACAAGGATTATCACATGCACATTGAATTAGACAAATCCAGGGAAATGAGAATAATTTCTGCCTTTCCTGGGCATGCATTTAAAGTAGAGAAATGTAGAACTAAAAGCAAATAGCACAACCTGTTTTAATCAAAGTAGTCTAGCAAGAAACAATCAATTAAAGAACAGTCTGATTCTCTGTGACATCAATGTATGAAAATCTGTTAGACGCCAGATTGTGTCTCAAGACACATATGATGAACTGAACAAAATGACCTGCTAATAGCTTTTACGGGTAATAAATGCATCATGTTATTGGTAATTCTGCAGATGGTAAATCAAGCTAATATCCAGGCTGAAACAAGCTACTTGTTAAATATACTTCAAAAATGTTCCTCCTTGTTATTCCATAATTGTATCACACAGAAAAATAAGATGATAGCTACTTATTTTAAAGTATTTTAAATCAAGATGTGTTTCAACATGCAGACATTTTAATTTTCAAATTCTTTAGAGAGAACATTTTTCTAACTGATCTGAGCTCCTGAAGCCCAGCATTTGTATTTAGATTAGCAGCCCTATGTAAACTGTTATATATAAATGTTCTCAGCATTACTGTTTAACGTGTATTTTAGAAGAGACTTTATAATGCCTAACATTAATCTGAAGCTGCTATTTAGGATGTAGGACTTCCTGTTATACAGATGTAAGCCATTTCCAAATCTGTAATTTATGATTTCTAGATTATGAGACACTGAAAAAGCTGAGTTAATCAATCTGTAGAAAACAAGACTTCAGACGTATACACATCAGATCTAAATTTGGAATATATTAAATGATTCAGTTTGCATACCTAAAAAAGACTAATTCTGTAAAGAATGGGATGAATTTATGCACCAAATCCCATATCTATCCAAGGCAGGAAAATTGTCAAAATGTTGGCTCAAAAAATATTGATATGAGATGGATATCCCCCAAAATCCCACTCAAAAATGGCAAGTGAAAGAAAATAAGCAAACCCAAAAAACTTATTCCATCTCTTCATGCCAAGGATTTTACACAATTGAAGAGTCCATACTTTCTATATTTTTCTCTGTCAGTTTTTAATAATAAAAAAGTAAATTAATTTTCCAGGTAGCAATTATTTACTGCAAAAAAGCATCTACTAGCAATAATAAATTATATTTTTGTGGCTATCCAATTCAGTATTTATCCACAACAAATTCGAACAGATGTTCAATGCTCGATTATTATACTATCTGTTAAAAAGTGGTTTTGACAGGCTAATTCATCAGGAAACTAGAAGATGATTGGAAAACATTAATAAAACTTGAAGGCAGCACCTTAACATGTTAGATACTGCAAAACCATTCAGGCAACTGAGAGTCACAGGTAGCAAAAAGCAAATATGATGAGGGAACAAAATCAGAAAGATTTGTGTTGGAGAATCTTTTGAACACACTGCTTTTACCAGATTCATGTGAAAGCATGGTGTCCTTGACCCTACCTCAGTGCTTTAGTTCTTCTTCTACATTCCTGCGTCAGATCTAGAAACATTAATAACACCTTTTGTTACTCACCACTTACTATATTTGTTCTAGCTATATCTCCTCTCACTACCCCACACTTGAGCTAATATGTCTTGCTCGAATTTATAATGGCTCTTCTCAACCATTTATTATTGGCATCAAACCTGTAGGACTGTTGATAAATGCTAAATAATGATAACAGCATCAAGGCTTTCTTTAGATTTTAAAATTTATTTGCTCAGCACATTCATGATCTGTTGTGGTCATTTTCAGTGAACTCTGAAATTAAGTTACCAGTGAAGAAGTTGGAGGAAGGAGATTGTTAAATCTGATTGTGCTATTAAGATACTGAACTCTCCTTTCCCAGTATAGGAGGAGGATTGTGGCTCAGAGGGTAGGAAAGACAGCAATGGGATATTCTGGCAGCCCCATTGCAAGTGTGGTTTCTGGTAAAAAAAACAAAACATAAAGGCTGCTCACCAATGTAGGACGAGTCCTGAATCATGAGGGCCATGCCCATACACCGTTGCTCACATTGGCTGATGCATCACTCAAGTTCATTCAAAAGTGGCAGAACATTACTTTCAAAGCATGCAGAAGTATTCATAACGGAAATTATTTTATGCTTGTCCAGTTGTGGAAAAGGCAAATTATAATTTGATGTTTATTATTTTGGTTGAATTGTAAGTGTACATAACCACAGATTAAAGATTGTCCGAGATATTAATGAAAATATCAGGGTTCAATTTTAAGGCTAGGGCTCTTTAATGCTTTTATAAATTATCTGGATGCAGGAGTTGAATGCACAGTAAGTAAGTTTGCCAATAGTACTAAACTAGGAGATGCTGTGGAATCCCTTGAGGGTAGAGAGGTTTTACAGAGACATCTAGATAGACTAGAGAGCTGGACAATCACCAAAAGTATGAAATTTAACAAGAGCAAGTGCTGGATTCTCCACCTGGGTCAAGGCAGTCCTGTTTATACATATAAATTGGAGGACAAGAGACTAGAGAGCAGCCCTGCAGAAAGAGATCTTGATGGCAAGTTCAATATGAGCCAACAGCGTGCCCTGGCAGCCTAAAGGGCCAACCATGTCCTGGGGTGCATCAAGCACAGCATAGCCAGCTGGTCAAGGGAGCCTCTACACTGTACTGGTGCAGCCCCACCTCGAGTACTGCGTGAACTTTTGGGCACCTTAATATATACGGACAACAAACTATTACAGTGCATCCAAAGGAGGGCAACTAACATGGTGAAAGTCTTTCAGGGTAAGGCTTGCAAGGGGCAGCTGAGGTCATTTGGTTTGTTCAGCCTGGAGAAAAGAAGGCTGAGGGGTGACCTCATTGCAGTCTACAACTTCCTCAAGGGGGGCAGCAGAGGGGGAGGTGCTGATCTCTGTCTGGTAACCAGCGATGGAACACGAGAAAATATAATGAAGCTGCATCAGGGGAAGTTCAGGTTGGACATCAGGAAAAGGTTCTTCACTGAGAGAGTGGTCAGTCACTGAAACAGGCTCCCCGAAGAAGTAGTCACGGCGCTAAGCCTGTCAGTTCAAGGAGCATCTGGACAACACTCTTAATCATATGGTTTAGTTTTAGGTAGTCCTGTAAAGAGCAGGGAGTTGGACTTGATGATCCTTATGGGTCCCTTCCAACCTGAGATATTCTATGATTCTAAAATAGCTAATCATTTGAGGAAATTGGGACCTCTTTGAATAGAGGTTACTTTCAAAATATGAATAATTCATTGTGAGATATTGTCACATGTCTGTCTGTAAGTACAATATGACTGTGAGAAAACATCCTGTGTTTCTGTATATGCTCTCTTATGACTTATTTTTAAAGGTTTTAGAATGTTTAAACAAAAATAGAACATATTGTTTAGTATATGTACAAGACAAGCCAGCAGAATAGTATTGCTGTTGTATGACCTTCTAGCCAACTCATCCAAAAGTTGGCTGCAGTAGTGAAGCTGATTTTAGCTACTTTCTCGGTGAACTGGTAAAAAATGGAGAAATTCCACGAGTACCTCTGCCTCCATTCTTCCTCCTTCATTCACCATCTGCTTATTTCAAATGGGCCAACAATTCTACTTTATATTTCCATGGAAACTGTTTTGTATATTAAAATGGGCAATAACTGAATTTAAAATTGTAATGAAAAAGTCAAGAGTTACCGGGATAGTGCTCCCCCTCAGTCATAAAAATTGCATGAGAATTTCTACTTGAGATTCACTTAGTACCAGCTTAGAAAGGGGTTTGGCTCTAAGCAAAATACTCCTTGTTCATAGGCATATCATCATTATCCCTTTGACTTCTGACACAGTGCCCACTCTAAGGTTGTTTTATTATGGTAAATACTGAAAAAAATCCAGAGCAAGCAGTGTGGTGAAGACAGTGTTTTTCAGCAGAAGTCCTCTCTCCATCATTTTTATTCAGGATAATATAGTTGTTGCCAGAGGCACTGTGCAAACACACAAACTTACTGTTGCTGCCCAAAAGAGCTTAAAAAGCTTAAGAGTATTAACAACTAGCATGGAAAGATCTGTCTTTCTATTTTATCTTAAAAAGGTACAGTAACCTCTATGAGGCAGTTTCTAACTCAGAGTGAGGTCTGTCACTTCTCAGACTGGAAAATATATGTAGTGAGAAATGACACACAAAACAAAAAGGGGTAGTTGAGAGATGACTGGGATGTTGCCTATAGCAGGATTTGGTTCTGACCACATATTTCACATTTTTTTCCATTAGGATTTTCATACAAAAGTCTTCTAGAAGCAACCATATCTTTAAAAACACCTTATCTTTCTCACCACTTTAGGAAGTGTAGGTGGCCCTAGCAGATTTTCTTTCCCAGATCATCATCTCTCTTGTTTCTTAAAAAAAAACTCAAAAAACAAAACATTTTTCTCCTTTTTATTTTAAAGTAACTGAAAAATAAATGTTCTGTAATAATAATTCTGAAATAATTGGGTTTTATGTATTTAAAAGCAAGAACCAGATTTTAGCATGTCATAGCTGGTGTTGCAGCCCCTATGATCATTCGTATTCTGGGTACCATGGAAGTCAATAGCTTAGGAACAACTCATAGAACTTAACTTTAAAGCTTCTGTTTGCGCTCTGGATGATCAGAAGAGGGAAATCATGTGCCATATAACTTGAGAAATTATATTTTTTTATACTAAAATTTATTTAAAATTAAGTATATTTTATCAATTTAAATATTGCTCTGAATTCTAAACTATAATCTGCTGGTAGATATTTAGTGCAAATTGAAAAAGCTTAAATGGCTTAAAAATGGCTTTGAAGCATTATGTAAAAGCAGTTATCATTTATAAATGATGGGACATTAATGGCTTCCTACATTTAGCATTAGACTTTGAAGATGAAATGGAAGTGTCTCACTCTAGAAATTTACAATGTATATGTGTGTCTACAAGTTTATTTAGTTTAGGTATTTATTTTGAGATTCTTTATGCTTCTGTAATATTTTGAAATTCAGAACAGTAAATTTATTATGACAGAAAGGTTGTTATCTAGAACAAAATCCTTTCCGTTTTTGTTTTAGGTTTTACTATTTTGTTGATATGCTGGCTAAATTACTGGCTTGTTATTTGCTCTTCTTTCTGACATTGTGTAATCCACCTGACTTTGGGGAAAAAGCACCTTCAGTTCATGAATGAAATAGCCTTAAATTTAAGAGGAAGAGATATCTTACAGGTAAACTATCCCTGTTGAAATCCAGTGGTGTAAGAGCTTAAGTACCTGACTCCCATGCCTGTGTCAAGGATAGCAGAAACAGCTAAAATAATGTATGGTTACCTCAGACCCTGGAATAAGTCATGATTTTAAATGATTCCATTATGGAGAGTTATACTATGGGCTATTTTGCTCCTGGCAAGAGTTGTATGGAATAGTTTGTGTTTAATATAAATGTAGGCAGCAAACTAGATAGATTTAAAGAAAAATAAAAATTGGTGAGTTTTTCTAGATGAATATATGAAAAGTTGCCAGTGTTCTTTTGTGTGTAAAAGAAAGGGAAGAAAAATTTCTAAAAAGAGGAAAGAGAGAGAGAGAGGGATTTGAACTAGCAGTCTTCAAAGTTATCTTTTCCAATCTGGACTGGAAGGTGATAGACCAGTACAACACAGATCACTCCTGTTGATTAAAGGGAGTTGGTCAAAATATTTGACAAGAGCAATTGTAAATTGAGCTCTTCCATATTCCCAATATTGATTTAAAAGTCAACTTAGTATTTCTGATAATCATATATGACATATACTGTTTGGTAATGTAAAAATCACTCATTTCTAAGCAGCAGTTAGTTGAGAGCTTCTTGACAATTAAGATGCAGTTGTTTTCTTCTAACTAAAGGCCAAACTTTAGAAATTATTCTTGTCCAAGTGGATCTCCATGACTGAATCCTGACAGTAACAAAACCAAAATAACAAACTTAATTGTGCGTATGAGTCAGGCATCTAGTACTATAAACTGCTCCTAAATGTCCCTACAATTTTCCCTTTGTGAATGATTGTAGGCACAAAATTGAAGGCATAAAATAAGGAACATTGGATCTAGCTTTTCTTTTTTTCATTTTAGGGCTTGTTCAGAAAAATGCTCCAAGAGCATGGCTAACTTTAAACAGGCAAGTAATTCTTCTTTAGTTCTCAGACACTATATATATCTTTAAGGTTATATATAAATGTAAGTATTTTGCTGGATGGAGACATGCAGGCAAAAAAAATTATTGAAGTCCAAGAGTGAATAACATACCTCGAATCACCTTCTAGTAGTCAGGTGATACCCGCTTAAGTTTATCTTTGACATTCGATAAACATCTTTGTAGAAAACATTTGAGGTGAGGTCAAAGGCAAGAAGGAATTGGTGGGAACAGGGATGGATATAGCTTAAAAGCCAAGGTCAGTGTTAAACTTCACTGACAAATTTGACCTTTTAAGTAGTGCAATTGGAGGCAAGATTAACCATTCCTTTTTCCACCCTTGTCCAGCTGAAATGGCATCCCCCACGAGCACAGGCAAACAGAACAGCAGAAATTAGCAAGCAAGTTAATTTTAGTACAAATTCCTAGACAGTCCCCAGACACTCACCAGCAAAAGCAATGTGAGGAGGGTTAGAACATGGCCCAAGGAAGGGGTTTTTTTCCTCCTCTTATGCCTGAGGTTATTTTGCTAGGAAATGTATCTTTCAGTGTACTGTAATTGAAACTACTCTCATACCCTATGTTTTGGCTTTCTGATAAGCACAAAAAGTTACCTTATAGAACTGGCAGACTGATTCTGCCCTGTCCCCCCATAATTCACAATTTGTAGTGCCCATAGATAGGCAAAACCAACTCCTGCTCCTCAGGCTTTAAAAATGAAAGTGAAACTGGTTTCCAACCACTTTTACTTTTTGTTGTTCTTGTACATAGCTAATAAATAGCTGTCTGATAACAAAGCAAAACAGAGGAATGCAATATGTTCCTTTCTAGTGTGCTAGTATGCTGATTCTACACCTATGACAGCATTTTTAAGACAGACAGTTTTTCCTTTCTACGTAGCATTTTTGCTTTAACAACAAAAAAAAAATAGTTTGCAAACAGACATTGTCAAGCTCCTCAGAGTGGCTTTAGAAAACACTCACAGAAACCAAATTCCACCCACACTGAACCCCTCTTTTAAACCAGTGCTGAACATTATATTCTACCAATAACCTATATTCCCAAATAAACCTATTCCTGCCAGCTTTTGCTGATTTACTATAAGTCTTGCAGTATTTAACGCTGTACTTGAAGCACCAGCTGCTGGACACAAGGGATAACAAGAGAGTCTCACCTTTCATTTAAAAATGTGCATGTTTCTAGCTTTCATAGCTGTAGAGAATAGCTTGAAAAAATCATTATATGCAAATTTTCTGATTTTTTAGTATCAGGATTTGCAATATTGTAAAAGTAAAATTATAATGAATAAATAAGACAGTTTAGAGTCTCTGTTTACCAGGAAGATGAAAACACCCAAATAAAGGCGTGTAGGTTAGTGTGCAGACAACCAGCAAGGTCTAGATATTTTTTCAGCTCTATCACAGATTATCCTTTATTGGCAGACAGAAATCCCAGGATTATTAAAAATGTATACTGATAAGACATAAAATTATTGCCTGATTGCTAGCATTGATGCAAAACCACTTACACTATTCAAAATATGAATCTTCTTTTCCATCTAGCAATTAATGCTGTGCTGTAGAGGACATCGTGCAGTTCCTACAATGGAAAACATCTTTGCCAACATTGTGTAGTGGCCTACTGTTCTTAATTACACAACAAAGCATCCTGTTTTGACCATACTAAAAACAAAGCGAGAGTATAACTGCTTAGGTAAGCTTAATTAGGCCCCGGCACTAATGCTAACTTCCACCTTTGAATAATTCCAACCCTTTATGCTAATTCAAGAACCATGAAATTGTAGCAGTAAAACACCTCTACATGTACCTTACTAGTATGTGAGATGCATTTAAGAAAGCGCTCTCTAAACTCTGAAACAATCTTGGACTGATTTTTTTTTTCATTTGAAACTAAAGCAATTTCATCAAGAATAAGAGGAGAATTATGATAACTCTTATGTCTTTGGAAGAGCTTTACCTGCTGTGATAAGCCTATTTGACTACATGGCTGCAAGAACAGTGACTTTTGACATCAATTCCCATAAGGATATCTCTTCCAAAGATTTGGTTTTCTTTACAGTTTAATTCAGTTGCCCTGTAGTGGAACTCCGGATGTCTGGATATTGCTTCTGCAGCTTTCTTTCTTATGGCCCAGGTTTTCTTCCACACATGACCATTGTCAAACCTGATATGGCACTTCTAATGCTTCTTGATGAATGATAATTCTGCTGGAAAAGCAACAGAATGATACAAGATGACTAAAGCTCATTGACATTTTTCAACTTTTAAAAAGTGGAAAAAAGAGGAACATTTCAGTAAAATTCTGCTGAAAACCATTAAGCTATATTTTAATAATGTATACAAGTGCTAGACTCCAGATGTGTGAATAGGTCAGATACTCTCCAGTCTTTTTCAGACAACAGTTCAGAATCACTGGAAGGGTACCTCAGTGCATTGTCCCTTCTTTTCTAGGTAATTACTTTTTTTTTTTTTTTCTGGTAGTATATATGAGAGATCTCCAGCACAAGCACACACTTCACAGTTCAGGCTTTAATGTTCCATTAATCTCTAAAAGCCAGATTTATTTAAGCTGAGAAATCTATTCCAAAAGTAGCACTGAAATCAGTGAATCAAAAATACAACTGTCATATATATATATTTTGTAAATATCTATCATGGGTTGAGGAGCTACAGATATCTCAAGCTGAGCCAAGGACCTCTATCTTTTACACTTTCTGATGCTGTAGAATTTCCTATCTATGACTAGGTAGGATGAAATCAACTGAAAATGAAGTCAGTGGGAATACCTCATAGCATAATATATTACTTGACATGAGTAATGGTGGCAGAATACACCCTATGGGAATTGCACAGCTAAAGATTGGCACATTAAGTTGAAATACTCCCATTCCCCTCCCCTGTAGTATTTCCTGATCCAGACTTGTCAGTGTACTTACAGCCTGACCTTCTGCTATTCCTTCTATTGACTCCTGGGCATTGGTTTTTTTTTGTTGTTTGGTTGGGGTTTTTTTAAACTGAAAACTCGGTTCATGCAATATTCTGTTAGGTTATTCACCTTGAGTCTAAGTCACACATCAGCTTCCTTTGGAAAGGAGAAACCTGCTGTAAGGAACTTGTGTAGCTTTGCCCTGTAGGAAAAAGGGAAATTTTAAACAAATTTCTCAGGGGTTTCATAACCCTGATATGTTGCAAAGGGAGGCAACCATACTGTGGTTATTCAATGGTATCTTAGAAGATGATGGAGGGAGATTTGCAGGACTATCACATGTTGTAGCATTCCTCATGTATATCACGGAGGAATAGAAACATCTTTCTATTGTTCCACTGGAAAGTGATCAAGCATTTAGCTGTGGGAAAAGATTTCTTGGCATTACATTAATACTGTAACAAAATTGCCTTCTGTTCAGTATATAGTGGGAAAGGATTTTGTTGGAAGAACAGACTGATACACACATCCCGACTTCACTGCCCTATAACTTTTTCCTCGAACAGTGAAATGATTATTTGGAATTGTGAGCAAATTGCAAGCCCACTCCTGTGATACTTCTTTTCAAAGGTGCTATAGAAAGGATGAGCAACAATAAAATATCTGTTCCAAATTTAGATGATGGAGAAATAGTTCCTAGTACAGCATACCAAGAATTATGCAGGGTGAAATTCATGAAGCTGTGAGATGATAGAGACAGGAAAAAACTTTCAACACTGTTTTAGACCAGGCTAAATCAGGCAAGAGAGCAAAAGTTATATAAAGATTTAAACAGCAAAATTCTTTCTTAGATCTCTAATAGTAGCTTTCTATCCCATATGTGCCACAGATTGTGTCAGCCTCTAGGAAGTTGGAAATGCCCTGTTTTAGCCAAAGATAGTTTTCTAAAAAGTGATAGACATGTCATGTATTGCTCTTCCAGTTGTAAATTCAACACTTCCTTCTACCAAATTAATGCAACATCTATTTGAGAATATGAATGAAAAAATGTTTCACATCTGTTCCCAAATGTTTCTTATTTTCAATGGGATAAAATGTTAAGTATCATTTTAATTTTGATGTCATACAAGTTTGTTTTGTTTGGAGTCTATTTTTCTGTCAAGCTGAATAATACCCTATTGAGTTAGTGGAAGAGATTCAGTTTTTCTGCAGTCCTGTACTCTGTGTTCTCTTGTTCTGAATAGAATATATAATCCTGCTTCCATTTCCTTGTGATGCTACTACTATTGATTGTGTGAGAATAAACAGCAATACTTAGTCTTCATGTATCCTTCCTAAACTGCTTCTTAAAGTTAACATGATTTTTTTCCTTGTTACCTTTCCTTTCTTCTGTTTTTCTCCATATATACGTGTTGTACTCTCATTTACTTTGATTTTTTCCCAAAGTAGACCTCAGTATGATTTAACTTGGGACTAGGCACCTATGTTACTGAGATACT